>NC_080175.1:82029565-82329565 GCF_950295315.1 Erinaceus europaeus | reverse complement strand
TCTGGCTTCTGTAATCACTTGTCTACTGGATATGGACATTGGCAGGTTGATCCATACCCCCACTCTGTTACTATCTTTCCCTAGTGGGATAGGGCCCTGGAGAGGTGAATTTCTGGGGACACTGGTGAGGTCGTCTGCCCATGGAGTTCAGGATGGTATTATAGTAGCTTAGTGTCTGAAAAGCAGTAAGTTATGAGGCAGAACAAAATGTTTAATAAACAGAAACCAGAAAATTGGAATAGAGAAAGTGAGGATAGGGACTTTAGGGTGGAAAGAAAATAGAAAGTCTATTTTAGGTATGTTCCTTGGGGGTCTATGATTTTAATTTGTTGTTGTTGTTGTTGTTGCCTGAATTTAGTTACCATGGAAGTGGGCTAAAATATTGTCTAAGAAGATGGTGTCAATTTTAGAATAGGGCTAGAAAGCTGGATGAGGGCAGAGAGTAGTTTCCAAACTTGAAGAAAATATGTAAGTACAGTTAACTGTTTACCACATCAATCTGATCCATGGGCCATGTATATTTATATTTAGCACAGAAGCCTGTGTAACCTCTGAGTCCCTGTCAGTCTGAGCTTACAGACATGGTCACATCTGGAAACATTTTAGGCTGCACTCATTTCAGGACCAGTATTCCTAGAGTGGCAGAGTAGTATGACCCAGCCTCTCGTCAAAAAGTGGGTCTGTGCCTACCATTGCTACTTTATAGTGAGGACAAGGTCCTGAACAGATCCTGGAAAAAGCTTAAGTTATCATTTTATTTTGATGTGTGTGTGTGTGTGTGTGTGTGTGTGTGTGTGTGTGTGTGTGTACGCACACCTATGGGTTATTTTCAACTCATGAATACTATATTCATAATAATATCAAATAAGACACAATCAAAATATCCACTAAAAAGTGGCCTGATAAGCAAATTTTGCTATAATTATATAAAAGTATACTACTTGGCTAGGACAAGAAACACATTCCTGATATATATAACAACATATGCTGATAAAAAGCACCTGGACTGGGGGATGGACAGTGGCACACCCAAGGAACTGCACAGGAATGGCTATTTGAGTCCCTGGTTCTCCACCTGCAGGGTGTTACTTTGTGTCAGGCAGAAGCCAGCTCCCCCTGCCTCACCCTGCATTGCTGATACTGTGGCCTATTTACATAATCACTGTTTTGCCTGAAAGATCCCCACCCTTTCCATTCCTTAGATCTATCTTCTTCCAGACCCACCCTGCCTGCAGGGTAACACTAATCCCAACAATTAAAATCATGGCAATAGTTGCTAAGAAAGTTTATACCTTCCCAGCCCACTTTTGCCTTTCTCCACCCCCTTCCCTAGCCATTTCCATTTCCAACTTGCCACTTCAAGTTGTATCCTATAAAAGCATTGTCTCTGATCAATCAAGGATGCATTACCTTGCGCCATGTGTTTGGTTCCTGAGTCATCTACCTCCCTTGTCGCTTAGTGAGTAGCAGCCCAGGCTGGCTCTGGTGGAGTTCTCTCCAACCCAGAGAGTATGCGCCTGGGAAGAGGCACCCCCACGCTAGCCTGGCAACTTTGCAAGTGGTGAAGCAGGTCTGCAGGTGTCTATCTTTCTCTCCTCATCTCTGTCTCTCCCTCCTCTCTCAATTTCCCTCTGTCCTATCTAATAAAATGGAAAAAATGACTTCCTGGAGCAGTGATTCATAGTGCAGGTACCAAGCCCCAGCAATAAGCCTGGAAGAAAAAAAAAACATTAAAAAAACAAACAAACACTTGGACTCAACTATTATAAAAATCTTTATTTAAATAGCAGTCTAAAACACTTAAACGTAACACATGAGGCTAAAGACTACAGACATTTTTTTTTTTGCCTTGAGCTAAGAGATTTTATAATGGTTATGCAAAAGACTTTCATGACTAAGGTTTTGCAGGCTCCAGGTTCAATTGTTTGGGTATTTTATTTTGTCATAATTAAGGTGTGTGTGTTTATGTGTGTGTGAGAGAGAGACAGAGAGAGAGAGAGAGGAGAGAGAGAGTGAGTGAGAGAGATACATGCATTCAACTGACTTCTAGGAAAAGAAGCTCTAATTGTTGGATTAAATTAGAAATAAAACTTACTGTAAATGTTTAAATCTCAAAAAAAAATCTCCAAATTTTGTTGAGAGAATTTCATCATAATATTCATATTATAATAAGCACATTACTTTGCCATCAGATGCCATCACCTAAAGATTTAAATTAATTTTGAATCTGAGTTTATCATTTATAAAGGTTCTGTAAGATTTCGATACATGTAGTGGCACCTGGCAGTGCCTACAAATTAAGTATGTACACACTGCAGAAACTTAACTTGTTCCTCTTCCCGTTTTTCATGAAATCAACTAGAAATGTAAAAGTAGCAAATTGTACCTTATAATATACCCCTGTTAAATTATGTATGTTAAATTATGTACAGTACACCATAGATTTTGAGATTATGCTTATCATTTTCTGGAGTAGACTTGAATAATTTTCCCGAATTTCAAAACCTCATCCCGCGTAGCATATCAGAAGGAATTGTTCTTGCTTGTGGTTACCTAAGACACACAGCAATTCCAAGCCATTTTCATTTTTCCCTAGGAAGAAATTCATTCTCCTTTTGATAATGAAAGTTTGGCTTGACTCACTCAGTTCTCTGGTGGTTCTGTAAGAGGGAGCAGATCAACGGAGCTGTTCCCCAGTTCTCTCCTGTAGAGTCTAAACTGGCTTTTATATGGAAGAATCACAAGAGAGACAGTGTTTCAGGAAGAAGATGAGCATTTACTGGCAGAAAATAAGGACATGAAAAGAGAAGAAAGAACAAGTAAAGCAGGCATCTACATGCCTGACAAAGAGAGAGAAGGTCCTGGATTACCTGGTCTTCCCATTTTATAGTCCGTTCAGAAGAAAGAAAGTTGGGACTCTCAGGGGATATGCTTCAATCTTTGTCTTTCAGGTGTTCCATCTGCGTTTTATGGCCTTTGCAGACAGGGAGGGAGTTGGGGAAGGATGTGCAGACACACTGGGCTTCTGGCCCTGCCTCAGCCCTTCTCCAGACTTCCTCCATGGTATAGGGGGAGGGTGTTGCTTTTCCTAAGGTACCCTCCAACAGTTCATAAAAGTGTAATTTACAGTGGTGATGGTGTTTTCTGGGCTCAGAAACACTATAAAATGAACTAACCTCAAAGGGGGGTGTTCAGTGTTTGACCGTGATCTCTATACCAAAGCATCAAGGGTTTTCCCAATTTGGAGAGGGCAAAGAGACAAACTCCAAGATAAGTTATATGTCTGAAATGTGTAAGCAATCTATACTATACTTTTTTTTTTTTGAAAGAGGGAGAGATGGAGAAAGGGAGAGAGAGAGAGAGGGAGAGAGAGAGAGGGAGAGGGAGAGGGAGAGAGGGAGAGGGAGAGGGAGAGAGGGAGAGGGAGAGGGAGAGGGAGAGGGACAGAGAGAGGGAGAGGGAGAGGGAGAGAGAGAGAGAGAGGGAGAGGGAGAGGGAGAGGGAGAGAGAGAGGGAGAGAGAGAGAAAGAAAGAGAGAGAGAGAGAGAGAGACTGCTCATCTCTGGCTTATAGTAGTGCAGGGGATTGAACCTGGGACTTTGGAGCCCTAGGAATGAGAGTCTGTTTGCATAACCATTATGCTGTCTCCCCTGCCATATGCTACACTTAAGTGCAACTCAGCTCTGCCTTAGGTGGTGCTAGGGATTGAACATGAAGGCTCACAACATCAGGTATGAAAGACTTTTACATAGCCAATATGCTGTCTCCTCAGCTCTGTTTTCTATTTTTAAATTATATATATTTAAATAGTTTGCATATTAAAATGTATATAGTATATAGATTGATGAAACATTGACAACACTATAAGAAATATGAATTATATAATTGTATTTCTATTGTGATTAGTAATTCTTTATAAAACAGAAAGACTAAAAGGACACAAATACATTTGTAGTGTGTATTTTGTTAGTGATAAAATTACTCCATTTTCTTTTTCTAAAACATTACTGTCTCTAATTAAAATAATGAATGATTATGGATTTAATATACTCCCACTTCACTAAACAATGTTAAAATTAATGTTTTCATATTTTTTATTTTTCTTTCTCTCCTTTCTTTCCTCTCTCTTTCTTCCTTTTTTCTTTCATAAGATAAAGAGTGAAAGAGATCACAACAGCAAAGCATTCCTTTATTGTGTTGGCAGTATGGTTGAAACCTAGGTCTGGACATGAAAAGACACCATATGCTTTCTGTTCAGATGAGTTATTTTTCCAGTCTTTTCATACTTTTTCAAAACATATTTCAATAGAAATTGGATCATCTATTCATTTTATTTTAATTTATCTAAACTTTAACTTTTTCCATGTTAGTAGCTATGGTGATATCTTTCTCTGAAAATCAATTATATTTAATTTTATTTTTCTCCAAAATTTGCTTTAGTGAATAACTTAGAAACCACCATCTTATTAATAGTTTTATTTCTTTGACAAATTCGTAAAACAAATTTCTGTTAGTGCTTTTCAGTGTTGAAATTTGATATCATCAGAATTTATTTCATAGATACCATGAATTCATATTTCTATCAGAAAATTTTATATGAACTCAATAAGTGGCGAGGTGGGGGGAAGGAGGTTGTACACCATTAAGGTTAAGCACACACATTACAATGCTCAAGAACCCAGGCTCAAGCCCCTAGTCCCCACCTGCGGGGTGAAAATTTCAGGAGTGGTGAAGCAGGGCTGCGGGTGTCTCTCTGTTCCCTTCCATTTCTATCTCTCCCTCTGCCCTCTCAGTTTCTTTCTATCTCTATCCAGTAATTAATAAGTGAATACAAGATTAAAATCAATAAGATTGCATCAATCTCCTTTCCTTTCTAATTTACTTAAATTGTATATTTTAATCAATTATTAGTGAGATACAGTGGAATGAGAGAACCAGAGTATCACTCTAGCATATGTGATTTCAGGGATCAAATTTGCACCTCATTCTTGATAGTCCAACACTTAACTCACTGTGCCACCTCCTGGACCACTCATTTTTTTTTTTTTCATCAGTATGATCACTGGAGTTCAGTGCCTGCATGACTCAATTTTCCTGGTTGTCATCTCTCTCTCTCTCTCTCTCTTTCTCTCTCTCTCTTTCTTTATACTTTTCTTCCTCCCCTTTCTCCCTACCTAAGTCCCTCCCTCCCTTCCTCCCTTTCTTTCTTTTTCATTTTTTTTTACTTTATTTGATAGAGGTGAGACCCAGGATCTCATACATAGTACAGATGTATTCTAGCTTATATTTCAAGATTCTGTCTCACTGTTTCAATTTTTCTTGTTTTTTAATAAATAATAGAGGTTAAAATGAAAATCAGCTTAAGAAGAATTTTTACCATAAAAATCAGAAATAATTGAGAAAGAAGAATATTTTGCAATACTGTGCATAATATTTTCATACTTTTTCCTTTTCAGAAATTATTAACATGGAATAATTGATCATTTAAGCTAGAAATTGTCTTAAAATTATGGAGTTGACATTCACTGATATTTAGAAATTTTATGTAACTTTAACAAGTTATGCTTCAGTTAACCTAGTTCCTCCTCTATAAACATAACAATCAGATGATGATTGGACACTTTGATGACAGGAACAAAAAAAATGATTAGTAATTCTTTATAAAACAGAAAGACTAAAAGGACATAAATACATCCGTAGTGTGTATTTTATTAGTAATAGAATTATTCACATCTTCTTTTTCTAAAATGTTACTATCGCTAATTAAAATAATGCATGATTATGAATTTAATAGTACTTCAGAATCTCCATGAAGCAAATAATCTTTTAGGAATAAAGGTGAAATAAAAGTTTTCTTAAATGGGGGAGAATTAAGTGCATTAGTATCCGAAGGCCCAAACATTGACTATTGGTGGTTGTTTAAACAAATGAAATGAATTGGTTTTGTTTAAACAAATGAAATTATAAAATGGTATCTTAGATTACACAAAAAGAAAAAGATACTTGAAATAACAAACTTATTGATATATGTAACTGGATATTTATCATTATTATACGTCTCCATTGATGATCTAGACAATAGAATCAATGGAGTATAAGAGAACAATGTGTATAAGAGTGGTCTTAGACAGAGCAGACACTCTTATTTGCCCAAGATTTCAGATCTCTAGTTTTCCATCCTTGTTTTCCATCCTAGTTTTAATCCTTGATTAAACCACAACTTAACTTAAATTCATCTTCAAATGATTTGTAAAGTTTGCTTCAATTTATCAGGAAGAAGTGGGGCTCTGAAGAAAATGAGTTAGAAAAAGCATATAGGGAGTCGGGCAGGGTGCAGTGGGTTAAGCGCAGGTGGCGCAAAGCAGAAGAACTGGCGAGAGGATCCTGGTTCGAGCCCCCGGCTCCCCACCTGCAGGGGAGTCGCTTCACAGGCAGTGAAGCAGGTCTGCAGGTGTCTACCTTTCTCTCCCCCTTTCTGTATTCCCTTCCCCTCTCCATTTCTCTCTGTCCTATCCAACAACATCAATAACTACAACAATAAAACAACAAAGGCAACAAAAATAAATAAATAAATAAATACATAGATACATAAATATTTTTTTAAAAGAAAGAGCATACCATTTTTACAGGCATAATTTATTTAATGATTTATCTGTGAAGAAATTATCAAACATTTGTAATGTTTTCCTTGTGTTGTGAGAACTGCAATTTTTAGAAAACAGAAATTGGTACATATTCACAATAAAATTGTGCAATAAAACTATTGCTCTGTTTTATTTTGATTTAAGAAATTATTATTTTGTCCTGAGATGTGGTGCAATAGATAAAATTACAGGATTCTCAGACATGGTGTCCTGAGGTCATTTCCAGCATCACACGTGTCAGATTTATGCTCTGGGCCTCTCTCCTCTCTCTTATTCTAATGAATAAATAAATTTTAACTTAATCTTTTAAGAGATAATAACTGGGACTATACATATTTTGCTTCTGTTTGATCATGAAAATATAGCATTGTTTTTAGAGAATACAGAAGCACAGAGACAAATATTTTTGTACAAGAGTATGGACAAAAGACTTTCATTTTCTCTTGTTCTTATATAGCTACAAAACAGAAGGAAACGAATTATTTCTTACTAGAGTTTTAGCCTGCTTACAACAGATGTTGTTTCTACAAATTAGTTTATAATTTCTTTCATAACTCAGACCAAACAACCCTTCAATTTATAGACAGGAAACAGATATAGTGCTGCATATGATTCTGGTAATTATTTAATAAAACTGCACTTTGCTCTATGAAAACCTTAGCCATTCATCATTCAGTTTAGTATTGAGGCAACTTAATCTTCTGTAGAACCAGTTATGCAAGATTCAAGCAATAAGCACAACTGATCAGTAAGATTTCCACTGAGTGAAATGTAAATAGCCAAAGTGAAAGGTAACAGTTTAATAGAAACCTAGTTATAGAGAATGGGACTATAATACATGCAATGACTGTAAAAAACATGTAAGTTTATGTATTTTTCTTCATTATGGATCATAAAGCACCAAACAGCATAGAATTCAGTACGCTTGTCATTTAGCTTACAAAAAAAAAAAAAGCTGTGGTTACAGTAGAAATGTCTAATTGTCTCTGCTATTAAATTATCATATAGTGTAATATTTACTGTTACAATTTTTTTCAGATATAGATTTTCTCCATCTATAGTTCTATAGTTCTGACATACTGTTAAAATGAAAACAAACAAACAAAACTAGGTAATAACAAGAGAAACAGAACACCACTTACTTCTGGTTTGTAGTGCTGACAGGGATTGATTGAATCTGGGACCCACATTGTCCCAAGAGAGAAACACTTACCTGGAAAATACCTGGAATCACCAAAAAAATCTTGATAAAAAAGAACAAAAATGGAGACATCACACTACCAAATCTCAAACTATATTATTGTAGGCCCATGGTAATCAAAATTGCCTGATATTGGAACAAAAATGGACTGACCAGTGTATGAATAGTATTGATAGCCCAGAAATAAGCTACTACACATATGGGTATCTGACTTTTGTCAAGGGGCCCCCAAACTATTAAATGGAGAAAAGAAAGTATTTTCAACAAATGGTGTTGAAAAAATAGGGAAAATAGATACATAGATATAGATAAATAGTTATAGAATCTGCCCACATATGACACCATGGGAAAACGACTGCAGTTTCCAATGTAGGGGATGGGCACACAGGATTCTGCTGGTGGGAACCTTACGAAGTACACCTCTAATCGCTTACAATTTTGCTTCATACTATGTGTAATATTTTTTCTTTTTTTGTTTTCTTTCTCTTTTTTGCCTCCAGGGTTATCACTGGGGCTCAGTGCCAGCACTACAACTACACTAATCCTGCAGGCCATTTTGCATTTTTATTGGATAAGATAGAGAGAAATTGACAAAGAGAGAGAGAGAGAGATGTGAGATTTATCTTGTGCACCACCACCTGGCTCCCTTCCAATTTTTTAAATCAGTATTGAATCATTAAAAATTAATTTAAGATTAATTAATTTAAATATGTGTTGCTATGAACATGGGTATGTTTGGTTTCTTAGGATGTATCCACAGGAGAGGAGTTGCAGGGTCATAGGGTAGGTTCACTTCTAGCCTTCTGAGAGATCACCATACTGTTGTACACAACGATTAGACCAATTTACATTTCCACCAGCAATGCAGGAGGGTTCCTTTGCCCCCACAGCCTTTCCAGAATTTGTTGTTACTGTCCTTTCTAATGTATGACATTCTCACAGGTATGAAATAATATCTCACTGTCGTCTTTATTTGCATTTATCTGACAATCAGTGACTTGGGGCATTTTTTCATATCTCTGTTGACCTTTTGGATCTCTTCTTTAGTGATTATTCTGTTCATATCCTCTTCTCATTTTTGTATGGAGTTATTAATCAATTTATTTTTGTTGCTGAGTTTGGTGAGCTCTCTATATATTTTAGTTAGTAGCTTTTGTCTGATATATAGCATGTAAAGACCCCCTATTCTGTGAGGAGTTTATTTGTTTGGGTGGTAGTTTCTTTTGCTGTGCAGAAGCTTTTCAAATGGATGGAGTCCTCTTGAGTTACATTTGTTTTTTGTCCTTCTTGCAGTTGATTTTGCATAATTGAAGATGCCTATAAAGTTGGATGGAAAAGATTTTTACAAATATTTTCCTCTAAGTACTTGACAGTTTCTGGTCCAACATAAAAGCCCTTAATCCATTTGAAGTTAATTTTGTGTTTGGTGAAATGTAGTGGTGCAGTTTTACTTAGGTTACCTGTGCCCTGAAGTGGAAGAAGATGGCACTTGAGAGGAGTGTGGCAAGATCTGCAAATACATATTTCAAGGAGGTATGATATTGTACCTCAGAGACAACAACAGACTTATAAAACAAAATTTTATCTATTTAAAATAAATTTTAAAATATTGACTCCCCAGGACATTAATAGCATATTAAGTAAAAGACAAATCATCACACAAAACTAAAGGCTTAACATTTCTTTGTTTTTTTTAGTTCCCTTTTGTTGCCCTTGTTGTTTTATTGTTGTAGTTATTATTGTTGTCATTATTGTTGGATAGGATAGAGATAAATGAGGAGAGGAGGGAAAGACAGAGTGGTGGAGAGAAAGATAGACACCTGAAGAACTGCTTCACCACTTGTGAAGTGACTCCCCTGCAGGTGGGGAGCCAGGGGCTGGAACTGGGATCCTTACACTAGTCCTTGAGCTTTGCGCCACCTGCACTTAACCCACTGTGCTATGGCCCAACTCCCAGGACTTAAAGTTTCTGTATGACCCACAGAAAAACACTTTCAGCCTGAGCACTGATTAGCACCTGATTCTCCTCAGTGCAGCGAGCTGAAACACCCTGTACAAAGCAGGCATGTTGTACTAAATTCTTGCTCTCCATTCACCTCTGAAAAGTCTGTCTTTGAAGTTCCTTCCAGTTTGCAAAATTCAATCAATTTATGATGTTCTAGTCCACAAGCTGCATTCTTCTACTGGTGAATGTCAATGAAAAATTAACTGAAGGATTCCATGATGTCAGGGTACTCTCATCCCCACACCCCTTGAGCTTCAGTGGTTCATAAGGCTACACTTTCCCCACACTATCTACTACCCTTCCTCCTGCCCCTCTCACAAATTATCCTTCCCTATGGCTTCACCTGGGATCCCCTTTCGTGGTAAACTCCATTCTAAGACACTTTCCATTTGGGGGCAGGCCTCATGGAATATATGTGTAGTTTTACTTCTTCCAGATAAAATTTTCACTTTTTTGAGTAATTACAGATACATAGACAGAGGTGGAAAAGAGAGATACAGACAACACTGTCCCACAAACCATGAAGCTTTAGCTGTTTCTGTCCATGGTGTTCCCATTTGTTGCTGGGGCTGAACTGTTACCTGTTGGTCTGCTTCTAATTCTGCTTCTAAGACCCGTTCTTTTTATTTTTTATGACTTCTTCTCTTTAGGGTAGTATTTTATTGTGTATGTATTTATTTATTTAACAATGTTTTATAGAATTTGCTATAAAATCCATCACAACATATCTCCTAGCAGAGCTATTAGTTGGAGACTGCTGGTCAAGCTGATGCAAGAGAAATCAGGAACATAAGGAAGACTATGACTCTCCTCCAGAGAGGTTTGCTCCCCAATGTCCCCAAGCCAAGGGTCCAAACATACCCATCCAAAAAGATTGTGCCTATCTATGTTCATAACAGCACAATTTTTAGTCTACTTATCTATTAGTGATTTAATATTGATTAACAGGATTATAATATAATAGGGGTGTAATTCCATACCATTTTCTGTGTACCCATACTCCTCCATTGGAAACTGCAGTAGTTCTTCCAAGGTCACAGAAGATATGGGCTGGCAATATATATATGTGTGTGTGTGTGTGTGTGTGTGTGTGTGTGTGTGTGTGTGTGTGTGTGTGTGTTTCTGTGGTTCTGCCTTCTCTTCTGTTCTAAGTCACACCTGCACCTGTAACTACTTCCAAGTGTCCTTACTTTTTTACTTCTCTTAATTTTTCCTCCATTGTTTCTTTTTTGATAAGAACTGTCATTCCTGTTCTACCACAAGGACATAGAAAACCATTTTCAACCACTCCTTTGCTCTCTGGAACTCCCAAAGGAAGCATGAACTCATTGTAAAGGTTAAACAACTTTCTCATTTTACTTTAAAAGCCATTCTTTACTAAGCTGCTTATGACCTTTATACTCATTTTGAATATAAAGTCTACTGATTTGTGAACTGTTCTCTTGTGCATTATAGACTCTCAGTACATGCCATTTTACTAGTATAAATTTAATTTGTATCGGTTATTATACTGTTTTTTAATATTTATTTCCTTTTGTTGCCCTTGTTGTTTTATTGTTATTATTGTTGTTACTGATGTCATCCTTGTTGGATAGGACAGAGAGAAATGGAGAGAGGAGGGGAAGACAGAGAGGGGAAGAGAAAAATAGACACCAGCAGACCTGCTTCACAACTTATGAAGCAACCTTCCTGCAGGTGGGGATCCAGGGGCTTGAACTGGGATCCTTATGCCAGTCCTTGTGCTTTGCACCACCAGCACTTAACCCGCTGTGCTACCTCCCGACTTCCTTTATATTGTTTTAATTGATAATTATTCATTCATTTTCCGTCACCTATGGTTCACAGCTTTGAGCTGATAAAGAGGAGGTTGAATCCAGGTCCTTTCACATATACTATATGCTCTTAACCTGCTGTGCCATTGCCAGTTCCCCTCTATCTCACTCTTTGATACAAAGTCAGAAATAATAGGAGGCTGGGTGGTAGCTCTGGGTCAAGCACACATAGTGCGAAGAAGCACAAGAACATGCCCAAGAATGCCATTTCGAACCCTGGCTCCCCACCTAAAGGGGGGACACTTTGAAAGCAGTGAAGCAGGTCTGTAGGTGTCTTTCTCCCCCATTCCCTATCTTCCTCTCCTTTCTCAATTTCTCTCTGTCCTATCCAATTAAAAAAAAAAAAAAAAGGAAAAATGCCCTTCAGGAGCAGTGGATTTATAGTGCTGGCACTGAGACCCAACAACAACCCTGGAGGACAAAAAAAAAAAAACCCAAAATCAGAAATAATAAAAATTAGGGTGACAAAATATGTCAAATGGCTAGGGAAACTCCTTTGTTCTGAGCCCTCTAGTGGAGAAAAACTATAAACCTAATTAAGTAGTAATTTTGATAAAGATAATCTGAGGGTCCACTGAACAAGATGCTAATCATCAAATAATTGTTCTATAGAATTATAATTAAATTTGATGATCCCTGCTAATGTGATTTATTAGCCCATTATGACATTTAATTGATCTAATTCTAGGAAGAATTTTGAAAGTAAGAAGCAATGAAGGGCAAACAGGTTGAATCAGACATTATGTCTAAAAAGAAAGTATAATGGGAAAAGATCCTTCCTTTTTCTAGTTAAGGGATTATCTGAAATCACACACAAATATTTGGTAGAGGAGTGGAATCCTCCTAATTTGAAAGGCACAATTCTAACACTGGGTTCATTTTTAGCTACAAATAATATTATATGTTCACATTTTAAGTGGCAGATTTACAAAGAAATATAGCAATTTCTTGAAAGCAAGGGAATTAGGATGTTCTAAGCACATGAACTCCTCAAACAAACGTTGAAGAAGTGGGTATTATTAAGAAGAAAGATACCCATCTTCAAATAGTTGATTGGCATGTAGAGGTGATCTAAAATTTTGTTTGTGTTGTTCTAGAGTCCTTGTTCAAATGGCGATGCTCTTACCATCATGTTACTTATCTAAGTATTACCTTTATGCTTATCCAGAATTTATCTGCTAGGATAACACATTTCTGTACCCTACTTAATTTTGTAAAGTATTATTCAATTTTCCCACTACATAAAATGTTAGAGATTGGCACTTACAATAATACTGTGGACATACTCAAGGTTTTCCCCAGCAATAGTTTAAGCATTTGTACTTATACTGTCAGGTAGTTAACTTCTGGATCCTACTCAATTCACATACCAGCCGAGACTTTTATTGTGTCATTAAGTTGGATTGCTGAATTTTCATATACTACAGATATTCTATTATTTAAGTTTGTAAGTCTAATACTGGGTTTTTTTTCACTAGTGTTCTCAATTTTTTTGTCTGTGATCATTACTTTTGATTCCAGTATTACTCCATGTATTTTTCAAACTATAAAACTGTTTCCCTATTTTCCATAAGAACATAAAGATAGACTTTTTTTTTTAAGTGATGCTTCTTTGAATTTTTAAGTCACAAATTTCACTGGAAATCCTATTTCCTAAGCTAGCTATTTTAGGGCCTGAGTGGTGGTACATCCAGTTGAGCACATACATTGCCATGAACAATGATCCAGCTTCAAATTATCACTCCCACCTGTGTATGGGAAGCTCAAGAGTGGTGAAGTAAAACTGCAGGTTTCCTTCTTTCTCTCTCCCTCTTTAAGTTTACCCCCCCACTGTATTTTGTTCTAACAAATAAAATAAACTATTATTTTAATAACGTAAGTCCCTCAATTGTCAAGAATATGAACTTCCTGAGGAAATATGAAAAATATGTGCCTAAAATGAAAAGCTAAGTATTGCGATGTTTTAGTTTTTAATTTTATTTTTTAAATTTAATTTATAAAAAGGAAACACTGACTTTCAGGGTATCTCTCTCCCTCTCCTGCGGGGTGGTCTCCAGGGGAAAGGTAACGGGCTGGTTCTTTCTCGCTCACGACAGGGGTGACATAAAGTAAATGACACCAGGGGACTCTTAGCGTGCCTAGAATCTGAGTCCTAGAATCCCAGAATCCTAGAGTCCGTTTATTAACAAAGTGGACATGAATTAAATAGAAAAGCAATGGAGGTAATTATTGTTGAAATATGACAGAAATTACAGGTTTCTTAACGGTCAGCATGCCCCTAAGGTAGGGAGCTGGTATGACAGGAATTGATGAGATACAAGACAGTTATTCTCCATGACACAAGCAACTTAATTATCCAAAGGTATTTGAGAGAAGCATAGGGGTTAAACCTGTAGGGTGAAACAGAGAGAAGATGGATATCAAAAGGCCATATAGTTTGGAATTTCTCTTGGATAGGGCCCACTTTCCTGTATGCCTCTCCCAATCCATATCAAATAATATCACATATTCAGATCACACCTAATCAACACGATTGCCACCTCAACATGCTTCACTTCAGACTGTGTCCAGAGACTTCACTTGTGGAATGACAACCTTTCAGCTTCATTACTCGGGTGAGACCTTTCCTTTCATAGTATACTCTAATTCCATCCCAGGTGCTTCACTTTCTAACAAAGTCCCAAAACCTAGATATACACCAGTTTCTGTGAGAGAGAGCATATGTTCACACGTATCCATAAACTACTGCAATATACATACCTGAAAGCAGAAGTACACTAGAGTTTACAGTGAGTACCCCCCTAACACTTCCTCTCCACTATTCCAAGCTTTGGGTCCATGATTGCTCAACAATTTGTTTGGCTTTGTATGTTAACCCTCTTTTCAGTCACCAGGTTCCAGATGTCATCAGGATGCCGGCCAGGCTTCCCTGGACTGAAGACCCCACCAATGTGTCCTGGAGCTCCGCTTCCCCAGAGACCCACCCTACTAGGGAAAGAGAGAGGCCGACTGGGAGTACGGACCAACCAGTCAACGCCCATGTTCAGCGGGGAAGCAATTACAGAAGCCAGACCTTCTACCTTCTGCAACCCACAATGACCCTGGGTCCATGCTCCCAGAGGGATAGAGAATGGGAAAGCTATCAGAGGAGGGAGTGTGATATGGAGATTGGGTGGTGGGAACTGTGTGGAGTTGTATCCCTCCTACCCTATGGTTTTGGTAAATTATCCTTTCTTAAATAAATAAATATATATATATATATATTTAAAATTAACTAACTCAGCATCTTAATGTTTGATGATACCTCATTGTGTTATTAATTTTCATTTAAAAATCTATTATTTATTTTGATGTGAGAGAGAAAAAGAAAATATTATGGAGAGACCAAAGCACTACTCAAGTCGGCTTATGGTGGCACTGGGAATTGAACCTGGGATCACTGAGCCTCCAGCATGAAAGTCTTTTGAATAACCATTATGCTGTCTCCACATCCCTAATTTGCATTTCATTAATTAGTTATAATTTGAGCATTGATCGTTGTAAATATTTTTGCTCATGCATATTTTTCTTGAGTTGCCTGTTAAAATTGTGCTTGACTGTTCTTTGAAGCTTACATCAAATTCTTTAGCAGATATGTAGTTTTAAACTTTATCACTTCATAATTTTATGATATTTAGTGATTTTTTTAAGGTCAGGAAGCTTTAATCTTAAAAAAGACTTATATTTTCTTTTATGGCTTGAATTGAGTGTGTCATATCTAAAATTTACTGTGTTAAATATGAGGTGATACATTACTTAGGTTTTGTAGTTTAGTTTTACACTAAATTATGATCCATTTTCAGTTAACTTTTAAGTAAGGTAGGAACCGAAACTTTCTCTCTCTCTTTCATTCTTCTTTCTCTATTTCACTCCAAATACATAGTAATTAATTATAAAACTGTTTGTTGGAAAAACTATACTTTCTTTAAGTTGTTATGCATTATTTGTCACAAATCAGTTGTTTCTGTATTTTGGGAATGTAACATGTAAACTTTATATTCTTTCATTATCTACTTGTCTTCATTAATGCCAATTTCATAACAAAGAAAATTTACAACATCCAGAATTTAAACAATCTTGAAATTTCATTGATTTTATTATTTTATTATTTTTATATATTTTCCTTTTTATTGAGGTGTATATGATTTGTTTTTGAAATTTCAAAGAAGTTTTCCATTGAATACATATTCCATAACTTTGTCATATTCTCTACTGTATTATTATTATTATTATTATTATTATTATTATTATTGGATAGAACACAGAGAAACTGAGAGTGGAGGGAAGATAGCAAGGGAGAGAGAAAGACACTTGCAGGTGTGGAGCTGGGGCTCGTACGCAGGTCCTTGCACTTCATACTATGTGTCCTTAACTGTGTGTGCCACAGTCTGGCCCCCTTCCTTACTGATGTCAATCATCAGTCTAGTAGAATGGCCTAAATAAGGCAACGTAAATTTCCTAATCAAATATTTATTACTGAAGCCTAGACACCCTCCTCTCCTAACTCCCACTTCACTTACCTCAATCACTCTATCTACTCAACTAAGTATACAACATAAAGTAAATAAAATACATCTCTTAATCTTATCTGCCAGCATCAGTGTTATTGTCAGCCCTTGATAATCTTTGAAAGAAATATTGTATCCAATTGACCAAGATTATATATATTCAACTAAAGAACAATTATTGTCCGTATGGCAACATTAATTACAATAATCAAACAAGCAAATTCAGTAAAAGTTGAAATTAACTTAGACCCTATTAAAATCCCTAACCTGAGGCCAGACCCCATAAACCTAATATCAGTTTGGTTACAACAAATCCCACTCAATGCTTTATCTAACTGGGAGACAGTTAAATAAAGAAGGGACTACAAAAGCTTCATAAGGGCAAGAGAATGGTTCACTTAATGATAGTTATATCAATGATCTTGAGTGAACTATTGCAGTTTCAATGGAGGGGGTGAGGACATGCAACCCTCGTGGTGGGAAAGGTGAGGGATTATACCTCTCTTTCTTATATTTTACACTATGTGCACTTAACAGGGTGTGCCACCACGCAGTCTTTGTCTTACAATTTTGTAAATAGATATTAAATCACTAGTAAAATTGAAAAATAAGATGTATTTTGTTTTACAGTGGGATCTTGACAGTTATGTATTAAGTAGGAAGAAACAAAATGAAGTTTTATAGAGAGAATAGTAACCTATGGGTAAGTGATAGTATATTTAATAATATATGTAATATTCTACTATGCAGAATTCATTATTAAAGATAAAAATGTAAGCATTGGTAATCAAATGTTACAAATTCAAATATGCCGGCCTATAAGTCACTGATTATGGTGCTCACACCAAATTTAAAGGAAGATGATTCTTTTTATTTCTACAGAAAATCTTATTTCATTAAAATAAATACTATTTCATCAATACTTCGTTTTAATTTTATTATTATTATTATTTAGTTTTTTATAAAGAAGGCCACAAATTGAGTGGAAGGGGGAGATAGAGAATGAGAGAGACACCTGCAGCCCTGCTTCACCACCTGTGTGAAGCTTTCCCTCTTCAGGTGGGGACTGGGGGCTCAAAGCTGGATCACTGAGCACTATAACATGTGTGCTCAACCAGGTGCACCATCCCGGCCCCCAATACTTCTATAAAGTGAAATTTTATGTAGATGAAAACCACATACAATTGTGTCTGTGTCACATTGTTTGTTTCAAGTTACAAAATATATATAGGGATATAAGTGAGGCAAAGACATATTATAAAATCTTGCTTTTTTTTTTTTTTCTGGAATTGGTTCCTCATGTATGTGTGATTTCACTATTCCAAGGCTGACTTTTTTTCATTAGGAGAAACAGAGAGAGAAATAGAGAGGCAGAGAGAGAAAGAGAAAGAGAGAGAGAGAGAGAGAGAGGCACCAAAACTTTCCCTGCTGTTATGACACTCCATACTATTCTTGTACTTAGAATCTGGACAAAATATTTCAAGGTAGGCACCCTACCTGGTAACTTATTCCTTCATTACATACAGTGTGAAAATTTAAGTGATTGTAATTTTAAAATACTTTAGACAAGATATATATATATATTATTTATTTTTGTGAAACTATCTCCCAGTAACTGTTATTTGACTGTGTTTTATGTGATACTTTTTAAAGTTCTTTTACTTATTAAGTAATAATAGAGAAGAGAGGCAGAGAGAGACTGCATAACTCTGGAACATGCTATGCTGGGGGCTGAACTCAAAACCTCACTCTTGAGAATGCAAAGCTTTACCCACTGTACCCACTCCCAGACTGCCCAATATGATATTTTTGTACCTCACACAATGCCCATATTTCTTTGAAATTTCTAACAATAAGAGCATATATAAAACAAAAACATGACAGAACAAATTTCTAAATATCAACTTGATAGATTTTTTTTGTTAAGAAGCACTTATAAAATAACACCTATTTAAAAAGAATAATGTGGATTGCTTTTCTTTTTTTTGTAACAGAAAAAAAAAGACTTGTTTGGCTTCGTATGTTAACTCTCTTTTCAGTCACCAGGTTCCAGATGTCATCAGGATGCCGGCCAGGCTTCCCTGAACTGAAGACCCCACCAATGTGTCCTGGAGCTCCACTTCCCCAGACACCCTACTAGGGAAAGAGAGAGGCAGACTGGGAGTATAGACAGACCAGTCAACGCGCATGTTTAGTGGGGAAGCAATTACAGATGCCAGACCTTCTACCTTCTGCAACCCACAATGTCCCTGGGTCCATGCTCCCAGAGGGATAGAGAATGGGAAAGCTATCAGGGGAGGGGGTGGGATATGGAGATTGGGTGGCGGGAATTGTGTGGAGTTGTACCCCTCCTACCCTATGGTTTTGTTAATTAATACTTTCTTAAATAAAAAAAACATAAAATAAAATAAATACACCAAAAAAAAGATTTATTTATACATGCACTTGGGAGTGAGCACTCAGTAGTATATAACTCAGTGAGGAACCAGAGGTAAAAGATGAAATAATATCAGAATTCAAAAGAAATTATCCTGTACTTCTTTGGGTTCTTTTTTTTTTATTTCTTTATTGGGGAATTAATATTTTAAATTCCACAGTAAATACAATAGTTTGCACATGCATAACATTCCCCAGTTTTCCATATAACAATACAACCCCCTCTAGGTTCACTGTCATCCTTCTTAGACCTGTATTCTCCCCACCCACCCACCCCCAGCCCAGAGACTTTTAATTTGGTGTGATACACGAATTCCATTTCACGTTCTACTTTTTTTTTCTGATCTTGTTTTCAACTTCTCTCTGAGAGTGAGATCATCCCATATTCATCCTTCTGTATCTGACTTAGTTCATTTAACATGAATTTTTCAAGGTCCATCCAAGATAGGCTGAAAATAGTGAAGTCACCATTTTGAACAGCTGAGTAGTATTGCATTGTGTGTATATACCACAACTTGCTCAGCAACTCATCTGTTGTTGGACACCTAGGTTGCTTCCAGGTTTTAGCTATTACAAATTGTGCTGCTAAGAACATAGGTGTACACAGATATTTTTGGATGGATGTGTTGGGTTCCTTAGGATATATAGCCAGGAGAGGAATTGCAGGATCATAGGGTAGGTCCATTTCTAGCCTTCTGAGAGTTCTCCAGACTGTTCTGCACAGAGGCTGGACCAATTGACATTCCCACCAGCAGTGTACAAGGGTTCCTTTGACCCCACACCCTCTCCAGCATTTGCTGCTGTTACCTTTTCTGATGTATTACATTCTCACAGGAGTGAAATGGTATCTCATTGTTGTCTTTATTTGCATTTCTCTGACAATCAGAGACTTGGAGCATTTTTTCATTTGTTTCTTGGCCTTTTGGATCTCTGCTGTGGTGAATATTCTGTCCATGTCCTCCCCCCATTTTTGGATGGAGTTATTTGTTGTCTTGTTGTTGAGATTTGTAAGTTCTTTATATAGTCTGGTTATTAGCCTCTTGTCTGATGTATGACATGTAAAGATCTTCTCCCATTCTGTCAGGGGTCTCTTGGTTTGGGTAGTAGCTTCCTTGGCTGTGCAGAAGATTTTTAATTTTATGTAGTCCCATAGTTTTATACTTGCCTTATTCTTCTTTGTAATTTGATTCATTTCATTGAAGATGTCTTTAAAATGTATGCAGTAAAGAGTCCTGCCAATATTTTCCTCCAAGTATCTGATAGTTTGTGGTCTAACATCCAAGTCCTTGATCCACTTGGAATTTACTTTTGTATTTGGTGAAATACAGTGGTTCAGTTTTATTCTTCTGCATGTTTCAACCCACTGTTTCCAACACCATTTGTTGAAGAGACTCTGCTTTCCCCATTTAATAATCTGGGCTCCTTTGTCAAAGATTAGATATCCATAGTTGTGGGGGCTCATGTCTGGGCTCTCAATTCTATTCCACTGGTCAGTGTGTCTATTCATGTTCCAGTACCAAGCAGTTTTGATGACAATGGCCCTATAATACAATTTGAGATCTGGGAGTGTGATACCTCTGGCTCTGTTCTTTTTCCACAAGATTGTTTTGGCAATTCTATGTCTTTTCTGGTTCCAGATAAACATCTGTAGCATTTGGTCTACTCTCCTAAAAAATGTGCTTGGGATCTTGACGGGGATAGCATTAAATGTGTATATGGCTCTGGGTAGTATATTCATTTTGATGATGTTAATTCTTCCAATCCATGAACATGGAATATCGTTCCACTTCTTTGTCTCTTTTTCAATTTCTTTGAGTAGTGACTCATAATTTTCGGTATACAAGTCTTTCACTTCTTTGGTTAGGTTTATTCCTAGATATTTTATTGTTTTTGTTCCTACAATAAAAGGAACTGATTTCTGGATTTCAATTTCTTCTAACTTAGTGTTTGCATAGAGGAATGCCACTGACTTTTGAATATTAATTTTGTAGCCTGACACCTTACTGTAGTGCGTGATGATTTCCAAAAACTTCTTGCTGGATTCCTTAGGTTTTTCTGTGTATAGTGTATATCATCTGCCAATAGGGAGAGTTTGATTTCTTCTCTTCCAATCTGTATCCCTTTAATTCCTTGATCCTGCCTGGTTGCTATGGCAAGATCTTCCAACACTATGTTAAATAGTAATGGTGATAGTGTGGAGCCCTGTCTAGTACCTAATCTGAGTGGAATGCTTCCAGTTTTTCACCATTGAGTATGATGTTGGCTGTAGGTCTGCTATATATTGACTTCACTATCGTCAGGAATTTTCCATCTATTCCATTTCTTGTAGTGTTTTGATCATAAAGGGATGTTGTATTTTGTCTAAGACTTTCTCTGCATCTATTGATATGACCATGTGGTTTTTGGTCTTGCTTTTACTGATGTGGTGGATCATGTTGATTGATTTACGTATATTAAACCAACCTTGCATGCCTGGGATAAACCCCACTTGGTCATGATGAACAATCTTTTTAATATACTGCTGTATCTGGTTGGCTAGAATTTTGTTCAATATTTTAGAATCTATGTTCATCATAGATATTGGTCTGTAGCTTTCTTTTTTGGTTGTGTCCCTGTCTGCTTTTGGTATCAGGTTGATGTTGGCTTCATAGAAGCTGGCAGGGAGTAGTATTCCAGTGTCTTCAATCTTCTGGAAGACTTTTAAAAGTAGAGGTGTTAGTTCTTCTTTGAAAGTTTTGTAGAATTCATTTGTAAAACCATTGGGTCCAGGACTTTTATATTTGGGAAGATTTCTGATAACTGTTTCAATTTCATTAGCTATGATGGGCCTATTTATATTATCCACTTCCTCTTTACTTAGTTTTGGAAGTTGGTAGGTATCTTGGAAATTGTCCATTTCTTCTAGGTTCTCTAGCTTGGAGGCAAATAGTAGTTCATAGAAGCCTAGCATGATACGTTGAATTTCTGTGGGGTCTGTTGTGATATCTCCTCTTTAATTTAGTATCTGATTTATTTGGGTCTTCTCCCTTTTTTGTTTTGTTACTCTGGCTACAGGTGTGTCAATTTTGTTCACTCTTTCGAAGAACCAACATTTACTTTCATTGATCTTTTGTATGGCTTTCTGATTCTCAATGTTTTTTTTTTTTTATTTCTGCCCTAACTTTAGTGATTTCTGTCCTTCTGGTTGCTTTAGGGTTCATTTGTTCTTCTTCTTCTAGGTCTTTAATTTGTGCAATCCGGCTGTTTATTTGTTCTTTTTCTTTTTTCCTAATGTGTGCTTGTATAGCTATGGACTTCCTTCTCAGTACTGCCTTAGCTGTGTCCCAAATATTTTGATAGCTTGTGTCTTCATTTTCATTGAACTCTCGAAACATTTTGATTTCTTCCTTTGACCCAGAAGTTGTTAAGAAGTGTACTGTTGAGCTTCCACATTTTGGGACTATTACTAATCTTTTGTTGATTGTTAAGTATTAGTTTCATTCCACTGTGGTCTGAGAAGATGCTTGGGATGATTTCAATGCTCTTGAATTTGCTGATGCTGTCTTTGTGCCCTAACATATGGTCTATCCTTAAGAATGACCCATGTGGATTTGAGTAAAATGTGTATTTCAGTTTCTTGGGATGAATGACTCTGAAAATGTCCAATAGTTCTAGTTTATCTGTCTCTTCATTTAGCTCCCTTATGTTTTATTGATTTTCTGCCTGGATGATCTGTCAAGTTGAGAGAGTGTAGTGTTGAAGTCCCCTACTATGACTGTGTTGCTGTTAATATATTGCTGTAGCTCTTTCAGTAGACGTTTGATGTATTTAGATGGCTTTTCATTGGGTGCATAGATGTTAATAATTGTTAAGTCCTCTTGATTGACTGATCCTCTGAGCATTAAGTAGTGTCCGTTCCTATCTTTTTTAATCTTATCTATTTTAAAGTCTATCGTGTCAGAATCATGTTGAGTGAGATAAGTCAATAACAGAAGGATGAATATGGGATGATCTTACTCATAGACAGAAGTTGAAAAACAAGATCAGAAGGGAAAATACAAAGCAGAACTTGGACTGGAGTTAGTGTATTACAACTCTGTTAAAATAAAAGACTCTGGGGTAGGGGGTGAAAGTTCAGGTCCTACAACATGATGGCAGAGGATGACCTGGTAGAGGTTGAATTGTTATATGGAACACAGAAATGTTATGCATGTAGGAACTCTTGTATTTTACTGTCAACTGTAAACCATTAAAGAAATGTAAAAAAAAAAATCACAACTCAATAAAAATCACTCTGGGTTTGATGGGGGATGATGGTGTGAAGGAAGAGTCTAGATGAGTTTCTTTTCATGTGACAAACGACCCAGGCAGTTACTAAGGAACATGCTCTCCCTGCTCTTAGGCTCTTCTTGTTCCAGGAAAGATGTCTGTGCTATGAGGCCAGGCTGCATTTCTCCCCTTTGTATTGCACCATGTCTGTCTTCAGCTCTTTGCTCCTGTGCTTGACTTGTACAGGTTTGTAAACAGACATAAGCCTGGTTGAGGGCATGATCTGCACTACATTCTTCCTCAGAGTTGGTCTGCTCTTAGCCCTTTTTTTTTCTTATGTGTTTGCCCCCCTCCCTCCAAATCACCTCATGAGATAATGACATATATCCTGTGGGAGAGGTATTTAACTTCTAGCAGAACCAAGGAGGTCTTTACTCTTTCTTAGACATTTTTTCATGACACCTTGAATTGCTGGACAAACTCTAATTCCCAAGAGTTAGAATTGCTATGGGCAAAATTTAAAAGAAAAAAACAAGAAATTAAGGCTCAGGAATAAGGAGATAGCTCACCTGGTAGGCCACAAACCTTCTAATATGTGCAAACCGGGGTATGGGCCCCTGGGTACCACATAGGAGCAGCGACAGGGGACTTTCAGGAGCAGGGGAGTAGAGAGCCAGGAGGTCAAACCGGGATCCTTACACCAGTCCTTGTGCTTTGTGCCATGTACGCTTAACCCGCTGCGCTACCGCCCAACTCCTGGGACTTATTGTTTTAAAACATTTATTTATAAGGGCCGGGTGGTGGTGCACCTGATTGAGCACACAAGTTACAATGTGCAAGGACCCAGGCTTGAGTCCCCGGTCCCCACCTGCAGGGGAAAAACTTCATGAGTGGAGAAGCAATGCTGCAGGTGTTTCTCTGTCTCTCTTACTCTCTATCCCCCCTTCCCTCTCGATTTCTGGCTGTATCTATCCAATAACTAAATAAATAATAACAATAATAATAAAATTTAAAATAACATTTATTTATTTATTTTGGGTAGAAATTGAGAAAGGATAGGGAGATTCAGTGGGGAAGATTAAGATAGAAAAGGCAGGGGGGAACAGCCCTACTTCACCACATGAAGCTTCTCTCCACCTACGGATGACGGTTGGGAGCTTGAACTTGGGCCCTTGCACATAATAACATGTGCGCTAAATCAGGTGCACTACCACCCAGCCCCTAGAGGGGCTTCTGTGAGTGGTGGAGTGGTGCAAAGGTGCCTCTCTTCTGTCTCTCTCTCCCATACATGCTGACATCACTGTGAGTATGTGTGACGGGGTGGTGGTGGTGGTGGTGGTGGTAGTGGTGGTGTGTGAGCCATCATCAGTCCACACTGGTTCTGGGAGGTCTTTATTTTATATTAATATTTTGGTCCTTGCTTCATATTCCAGTGTGACTTTTTCAGGTACACACATACAGAGAGGGGGCTGGGGTTTCTTCTCTGAGGGGGAACCCAGGGCAGGGCACCCAGGAAGTGACCTCACAACCTCAGGCTGGACCCCAACAGACTTGGAACCCTGGTTCCCTGGAAACCACATTCTATCCACACACAGACCCTCTCTAGACATTTGGTGTCAGAGCTGGTGAGGAAAGATGCCCTCCCGTGCGAAGCGCCGCTCAAGACACAAGCAGAGCAAAGCCTGCTGCCGAGGCAGAGTGTCTGCACTGTGCTTGCGGGTGAGGAACTGCCTGTGGAAGCTGTGCCTGGGTAGCTGCTGTCAGCTTGAGGTAACCAGGGCTGGGGGTGTCCATGGTCAACACAGGGTGAGGCTGGTCAGACCTGTCCACACACAAGCACGAACACACACACACACACACACACACACACACACACACACACACACTCCTTTGTTTGAGTGAGTAAGTGAGTGAGTGAGTGAGTGAGTGAGTGAGTGTGTGTATGTGTGTGAGTGTGTGTGTGTAAGTCTCTGTGTGAACAATGGCGAAGGCTTGTCCTTGCAGGAGGGAGGGACAATGGTTAACCTTCAGATCAGGGCTGTCTGGCAGACTGGAGAGGTGTCCATGTCTTGGGGTTCTGTCCCCATGGAGGGGTGTCCCTGTCCTAGGGGACTATCCTCCTTGCAGGATTGTTTCTGTGCTATGGAGGTGAGGGGTTTCTGTCTGCATGGAGGTTTGACCCTGTCTTGGGGGTGTCTCTCCCCTGGAGGTCTGTCCCTGTCCTGTGGATCAGTGCTGGCCAGGAATAGAGTTGGGGGCTTGGCGATGGGAGGCTCTGAGCCTGGCCCTGTGCACTGTCCCTACAGAAGCCGCAGCAGTATTGCACAGAGACGACTGATGAGATCAAGGGGGAGCCGCCACTTTGCGAGGAGATAGAGGAGCAGCAGGAGGCACAGAACGTGTGCAATGATGCCCCATACCTGCTCGTGTCTGAGGAGCGATACCGAGGAGGCCTTCCTGCCCAGGCCGCGGGCTGCTGCAACCGCAAGGGCCACCGGGTGCGCCTGGTGGTCAGCGGGAACCACCTGCATGGGGACATTGTCCTGCACAAGCCTCCCCAGAGCCCACGGCCTGCAGAGCACACCGGTGAGACTCCAGGCAGGCCTGGGGGGTCATGGGGGCTGCCCTGGTCTCAAAGGAATACCCCCAAAACCCTCGCCCCCAGAGGCTGGGGCTGCAGCAGGAGATGGCTGTCCTCACCCCTCATGGAGGGCAGCAGGGGAAGTGTCCCGGGGGGCAGGGTTGGCCCCCCTCAAGGCCTGCACTAGGGTCTAGGTGTAGACAACACATGGGAACTGGGAGCCAGGGCTTGACTCTCCTGCTCCTTCAATGACATCTCCAGCTCCAGCTCCAGCTCCAGCCCCACAGAGCTCACCGCAACCTGAAGGCACAGCTGAAATGGCCAGAGCAGCAGAAGGGCCGCTGCCCTCTACTCTGCCTCCTGCACAGCCTGCCAGTCTGCAGGCCCGACCACGCATCATCCCATGGCAATTGTGGCTTCTGAGCCTATGCGCCAGGACCTCAATGGAATCTGAGGTGGCACAGCTTGCAGTTGTTCCTGGCCAGAAGTTTAACTTGCCCTCCCTGCGCCATAAGTTAATATTTTTCTTTGTTTACTGTGTTATAACGTTCATTTTACTTTACATTTGTAAGTATTTAATGTTTAATCATTTATTTTTTTAAGTACTTCTTATTCCTCTACTTTGTTAAGTATTCTTAGGAAACAGTGCCTCTTATAATAAAGTTTTGTGCAGTGGAGCATGTTGTCCGTTGATGGTGCCGGTCTGCCTATACAAAGGCACAGCTGAAGTTCTGAAATCAGGGACCCAACCATTCAGGGTTTGGGAAGGAGAAAGAAAGGACTTCAGCTGCTTTAATCACCGAGTTAGGTCCTTTGAAAGCTGCTGGGTAGAACGGGTTCAAGAGCTCCTGATTCAGGTCACCTGTGATGACAGGCCGTCACTTCTGAGACTGGCTCTATGGCTTTGCCAGAGCAGGAGCCCCCGATGAGGCTGCTGCCTGAAGAATGGTTGTCTGGGGGGTGGCTCGGGGCTGGCGCTTCATGTAACATGTCGCCGACACAAGACTGTGTGCAATAGTTGGGACAACCCAATTATCCACCAATGGTGGAAGGAGTCAGTGTTGTGGTTTATGAATACAGTAGGACGCTATTCACAATGAGAAAGAACCAAAGTAGGTGAATCTGACTTAGATACATGTCCGACAGAGCAGAACAAAATAAGTCAGACCTAGAAGGGAACCATATTACATAGTTCTGTGTATTTCAGATAAAAGACAGCCTAAATAAATAACACTCACAGTAGTTATGAGAGTAGTTAAACCCAGGGACATTTGCAGGAAGGATGAGTGGGAAGACAGAGCACCTCCCATCTGATACACTCATGTCTTCGCTCTATGAACACCCTGAGTCCTGATTCTGTGTCAGAATATGACAATGAGATTCTTGGATCATTCATAGACACTGATTAGTCATGTTAGTGATGAAGGCAGCAGTATGTTCGAGACTGGCAGCGGTGTCTAACATAAAATTTCATGGTGGGGGTCAGGCAGTAGTGCAGAGGGTTAAGCGCATGCTGTGCAAAGCGCAAGGACCCGTGTAAAGATCCTGGTTCGAGCCCTGGCTCCTCACCTGCAGGAGGGTTGCTTCACAGGCGGTGAAGCAGGTCTGCAGGTGTCTATTTTTCCCCTCTGTCTTGCCCTCTTCTCTCGATTTCTCTCTGTCCTATCCAACAGCAATGACAACAATAATAATAACCACAACAATGATAAACAACAAGGGCAACAAAAAGGGGAAAAAATAGCCTCCCGTAGTAGTGGATTAGTAGTGCAGGCACTGAACCCCAGTGATAACCCTGGAGACAAAAAAAAAAGAATATTGAAGTGTTGGTGCTGGGTGGTGACACACCAACCTGAGCACAAGCATTACAGAATGCAAGGACCCAGGTTTAAGCCCCCGGTTCCTGCCTACAGAGAGGAAGCTTCACTAGCTCTCCCTTCCCAATCAATTAATCTGTATTTATCCAAAATAAAAAAATAAAAATATTAAAAAGAATATATCAAATCTTTGGTATGAAGACCACTTATGCAGAAAAGCTGCTGGGCCAGGCAGATGACTCCACCTTTTACTACACCAAGCTGCATGCCTGAGACTCCAGAGGCCAAGGTTCCGTTTGGTACAACCTTCTGCCAGAGCTAAGTAGCAATTTGGTTTGCTGAAACTTTAACTTACAAAAGAGTTTGTGGGGAGTGAGGCAGTAGTGCAGTGGGTTAAGTGCAGGTGGTGCAAAGTGCAAGACCATCGTGAGTTGCCCCCAGCTCTCCACCTGTAGGGGAGTTGCTCCACAATTGGTGAAGCAGGTCTGCAGGTGTCTGTCTTTCTCTTCCCTCTCTGTCTTCCCCTCCTCTCTCCATTTCTCTCTGTCCTATCCAACAATGACAACATCAAAAACAACAACAATAAAAATATTAAGGGCAACAGAAGGGAATAAATAAATAAATATTTTTTAAGAAGGAGTTTGGGGAGCTGTGGCACATAAAAAGATTCACAGTGGGGTGCTGGGACCAGGTTTAAACAATACAAGATTTTATTAGGGTGAAATGGGTAAAAGGCAAAATAAGCAATTATCATCAGCGGTTAATAATATGCTAGGTCCAAGAAGTCTGAGTATAAATATCACAAATTTAGTTCCATAAGATAAACAATTGTCGGCTGAAGTACAGATAGCTCATGATTGTAGAGGAGTCTAAAAGTTTACTGGCTAGCTGAGTCACACGTGTTCAGTTCCCAGGAGAAGCAGCCATGGCAGTTACCTGAAGCACCTCTACCAGGATGCTTCTGACCAGGAGAAGCAGCAGTCAAAGAGAGCAGCCTGATCCTAGTCTGTGCTTTTTTTGTTGTTGTTGTTTTTAGTACTATTTTTTTTATTGGGGAATTAATATTTTACATTCGACAGTAAGTATAATAGTTTATACATGCATAACATTCCCCAGATTCCCATATAACAATACAACCCCCATTAGGTCCTCTGAATCCTTGTTGGACCTGTATTCTCCCCACCCACCTACACCCACCTCAGAGTCTTTTACTTTGGTGAGATATGCCAATTCCATTCAGGTCCTACTTCTGTTTTCATTTCTGATCTTGTTTTTCAACTTCCGCCTGAGAGTGAGATCATCCCATACTCATTCTTCTGTTTCTGACTTATTTCACTCAACATGATTTTTTCAAGGTCTATCCAAGATCGGTTGAAAACGGTGAAGTCACCATTTTGAACAGCTGAGTAGTATTCCATTGTCTACCCCTCACCACAGGGATTTTACTTTGGTGCCCTACTTACAGTTTGGTCAGGTCCTGCTTTTAGTTTCCCTTTCAGATCTTCTTACTGAACTTCTGCTGATGAGTGGGATCATCCCATACTCATCTTTATCTTTCTGACTTAGCTCACTTAACATAATTCCTTCTAGCTCTGTCCAAGATGGGTCAGAGAAGATGGGTTCATTGTTCTTGATAGCTGTGTAGTATTTCACTGTGTATATATACAACAGCTTTCTCAGCTACTCATCTGTTGTTTGTCACCTGCGTTGCTTCCTGGTTTTAGCTATTACAAAATTGTGCTGCCATGAACATAGGTGTACACGTATCTTTTTGGCTGGGTGTTATGGAGTCCTTGGGGTATATCCCCAGGAGAGGGATTACTGGGTCATATGGAAGGTCCATGTCTAGCCTTGTGAGAGTTCTCCAGACTGCTCTCCACAGAGGCTGTACCAATTTACATTCCTACCAGCAGTGCAGAAGGGTTCCTCTGTCCCCACAGCCTCTCTAGCATTTGTTGTTGCTGTCCTTTTTGATGTATGCCATTCTCACAAGGGTAAGATAGTATTGGAATGTTGTTTTTATTTGCATTTCTCTGACATTAAGTGACCTGGAGCAATTTTTCATGTGTTTGTTAGACTTTTGGGTCTCTTTTTTTTTCTACTTTTATTTTATTTATAAAAAGGAAACATTTTTTAAATGTTGACATTAGAATCTAAATTTACCATATTGCTGAAATTCTATTTTGCATCTAAGGACACCCCTCTATTTTCTAAAAGTCCTTCACTACTCTAAGATTTCAGTTTAAGAAAGCTCTATTAAAATTCAGGAGGGAGTACAGTAGACAAAGCACTGAACTCTCAAGCATGAGGTTCTGAGTTCACTCCCTAACATAGAATGTTTCAGAATGATGCTCTCACACACAGAGACACACACTACTACTATTACTATACCTAGGTTCTAAGAAAAATAAAACATACCTACGTTCAAAGTCAGGTTCATTAATTTTCAGGGAGCACACACTTACTGTGTCGGGGGCATCTTAGTAAGAAGGAAACCAAAGGGCCTTGTTATATTATTTAAACATCTTTGAAGTTACTATGAGGGAGATTTTACAGAAAGTGGACTTGTTCATAAACAGATGCCATTTCAAGTTTAGGTTGTCAATTATTTATATCAACATGTTTCACAAAAAACATGGAAATTACATAGTGGAGATAGAGTTGATGTTATTACAGTTGCTCATATCAGACAAGAAAGAAATGTTTATTTAGTAATAACTGCATATACTGCTCTGACTTTTGCTATAGAATGGAGCGGCACTTTCTGGCTTTATACTAGCAATCTACGTTAATTACTAAAACTATTATTATTAAAGATTATTTGTGTTTGAGAATACAATAGCTCAAGTCTTACTCTTAGCTGTCGCATGTCAGCTGTTAGAAAGTTTTGCTCATTTCTATCTTTTCTTTCATGTCTTCCTAGAAATAATCCTTAATGTTAAGTTGCCAAAATAAAATGCTATGAACATTTTCTTTCTAAAAAGCAAACTTCAAGATAATGGAACAAGTAATCTGCCATTGTGGATTATAGCTACCTAAGAATTAGCGTGGCATCAACTTATTACTAGTAGAATCAATCTAGACTGAATAGAGCTATGCTCTACATATATATTTTTTTGTCTTTCACAATGCAAGTATTCCATCAAACTGATCCTTAGAAATTCATGAGAGATTATGTTTGACTTAAGACATTTTATGCTTTTTACATGCTCATGAATTCACATATCAATACAAGCAGGGCTATTACACTACACATAAAAGTCCTTAATGTGGGAAGATAAACATTTCTTGGATTTCTCAGGTATTTCTGTTAAGTCCCAGCCTCCTGAGACATAGAAATTAGTATATATGAAGACAAATAGTCTTGTATTTTCCTTGCTTAAGAAAAATTTGCTTTATATTTGTCATGAGTTTTAGATGCGTTGCCCTTTGTCATCTTATTAGGTCACTGAAAATAAAGCACTTCCCTTTACCTCTCCAATTAAATGGTTGCATTCTAAGGTAGTGATGTCAGTTCAGAGAAGAAATATCTCTTCCTTAGGACTCCAGAGAAATCCAGTTATGTTCCTATGTAGTAACGTACTGAAATGACTACAACTCTGGTTGTAAACTCAGCACACCTTGCATTCCCCTAGAGTGGATAAAGGATAAAGACCTCGGGTCTTACCTCTCCTTTTCTAGATGAAAGCATTTATTTATGTTGAGGAGATTAAATTAATTTCCTTTTCTCAGGAAAGGGATAGGAGACAACTGTCCTTTTATATAAGCACAGAGATTTATATTTCTTAATCTTTCTCTGATGAAGCATTCCTGTTGTAATTGTAGCCTTATGTGACTTTGATTACATTCATTTCATTGCAAGTTGCCAGGCATAGATATGCTTTCTGAAATGTTATTTTACACACTGTTATTGCTGGGTGTAAATGAACTCTTATTCTGACCCAGAGTGGGTATGTTTCTGCAAGTATTGACACCTAAAAGTAGTTCAGTATCTATATCTTTATTTTTATTTATTTATTTTTTTAGATATTTCATCAGATTTACTTGGGGGAGGGTTTTAGAGTCTAAACAAACTGAAATGGAGTGTTTGAGGAAGATGTTTAAGAGAAATAACAACAAAAGATAGCAGAGAATGGGGAAAGGGTCAATTTTAAAAGTTAAATTATACACTTATGTGTACAAAATTCTGTTTTCATGCATTACTATAAAAAACACTAAAAATTATCAGGTAAATCTAAGCATTAAGAGAGGTATTCTGAACTTAGCTGGTTGCTGGAACAATGTCTTCAACAAGTGTACTATATAATATTGAGACTTTTCCTGAAAAGCTTTTAAGTCAAATAAATATATTAGAGATTTGATCTCAGGGCGGGATGGTGGTGCACCTGGTTGGCCAAGCATGTTATGATGCATAGGGGGAAAGCTTTGGGAGTGGTGAAGCAGTGTTAGATGTGTCTGTCTCTCTTCCTCTTTTTTTTTTTTCTTTTTTATTTAAGAAAGTATTAATTAACAAAACCATAGGGTAGGAGGGGTACAATTCCACACAATTCCCACCACCCAATCTCCATAACCTACCCCCTCCCCTGATAGCTTTCCCATTCTCTATCCCTCTGGGAGCATGGACCCAGGGCCACTGTGGATTGAAGAAGGTAGAAGGTCTGGCTTCTGTAATTGCTTCCCTGCTGAACATGGGTGTTGACTGGTCGGTCTATACTCCCAGTGTGCCTCTCTCTTTCCCTAGTATGGTGGGTCTCTGGGGTAGTGGAGCTCCAGGACACATTGGTGGGGTCTTCAGTCCAGGGAAGCCAGGCCGGCATCCTGATGGCATCTGGAACCTGGTGACTGAAAAGAGAGTTAACATACGAAGCCAAACAAATTGTTGAGCAATCATGGACCCAAAGCTTGGAATAGTGGAGAGGAAGTGTTAGGGGGGTACCAACAGCAAACTCTAGTGTACTTCTGCATTCAGGTATATATTTTGCAGTAGTTTATGGATACCTGTGAACTTATGCTCTCTCTCACAGAAACTAGTGTATATCTAGGTTTTGGGACTTGGTTAGAAAGTGAAAAAAAAAAAAGAAAGGGAGGGAGAAAGACACCTACAACACTGCCTTACCACTTTCAAAGATGTCCCCCTAAAGGTAAGGACTGGAAGCTCGAACCTGGGTCCTGGCACATTGTAACATGTGTGCTCAACCAGGTGAGCCACTGCCCAGCCCCTTCAATTTCTCTCTGTTCTATCAGAGGCATTACCAATTAAGTAAAATAAAATTTTAAAGGTTACTATTAAAAATAAATAAATAATGCGGAGGGTAGATAGCATAATGGTTATGCAAACAGACTGTCATGCCTGAGGCTCCAAAGTCCCAGGTTCAATCCCCCACACCAGCATAAGCCAGAGCTGGTAAAAAAAAAAAAAAAAAGAAAGAAAGTGAACCACCTGAGATGGAATTAGAGTATACTATGAAAGGAAGGGTCTCACCCAAGTAATGAAGTTGAAGGGTTGTCATTCCACACCTGAAGTCTCTGGACACAGTATGAAGTGAAGCATGTTGAGGTGGCAATCGTTGTGTTGGTTAGGTTGTGATCTACAGATGCAATATTATTTGATATAGATTGGGAGAGGCATATGGGAAAGTGGGCCCAATCCAGTGGTTCCAGGACTGGGGGAAGTAGAGGCTCTATAGTGGAGATGTGAGGTTCCTGCTGTCATAGGGTTCCAAAAGACAATGGATAGTTAATGTTATCATCACATTATTTGGTAATTGGGTTAACTTTGAAAAGTCCTTTTGTTAGGGTTTGCTGTACAGTACCCAGTATCTTGTATATAGCTGTGCTATTGGTTGCTTCTGATCTATTTGGTCTAGGATTTTGGGAGAGTCTGCATATCAATTACACAGCCTATATATTAAAAAGATTCAGTTTGTGTTTTGAAAAACTTCGAGACATACAATTAATTTCCCCCTCTCATATTAATTAACTAGTGATTTATATGACTACATTTTACTAGGAGTATACATAAACACGATTCCCACCACCAAAAGACTGTGACCCATCCCTCCCACGCACTCCCACCCCCCACTGGCCCAGGAAGCTGTATGTCTACCCCTCACCACAGGTTTTTACTTTGATGCCCTACTTACAGTTTGGTCATGTCCTGCTTTTAGTTTCCCTTTCAGATCTTCTTACTCAACTTCTGGTGATGAGTGGGATCATCCCATCCTCATCTTTATCTTTCTGACTTAGCTCACTTAACATAATTCTTTCTAGATCTGTCCAAGATGGGTCAGAGAAAGTGGGTTCATTGTTCTTGATAACTGCATATACCACAGCTTTCTCAGCCACTCATCTGTTGTCGGGCACCTGGGTTGCTTCCAGGTTTTAGCTATTATGAATTGTGCTGCTATGAACATAGGAGTACACACCTCTTTTTGGTTGGGTGTTATGGAGTCTTTGGGGTATAACCCCAGGAGAGGAATTACTGGATCATATGGAAGGTCCATGTCTAGCTTTCTGAGAGTTTTCCACAGAGGCTGTACCAATTTACATTCCCACCAGCAATGCAAAAGGGTTCCTCTGTCCCCACAGCCTCTCCAGCATTTGTTGCTGCTGTCCTTTTTGATGTATGCCATTCTTACAGGAGTGAGGTGGTATCTTAGTGTTGTCTTAATTTGCATTTCCCTGACAATCAGTGACCTAGAGCAGTTTTTCATATGTTTGTTAGCCTTCTGGATCTCCTCTGTAGTGAATGTTCTGTTCATATCCTCTGCCCATTTTTGGATGGAGTCATTTGCTTTTTTGGTGCTAAGTTTGCTGAGCTCTTTATATGTTTTGGTGATTAGTTTCTTGTCTGATGTATGGCATGTGAAGATCTTCTCCCATTCTGTGAGGGGTCTCTTTGTTTGTGTGATAGTTTCTTTGGATGTGCAGAAGCTTTTCAATTTGATGTAGTCCCATTGGTTTGTTTCTGCTTTAGTCTTCCTTGCAATTGGGTTTGATTCATCAAAGATGTCCTTGAGGTGTAGGTGGGAAAGTGCTTTACCAATGTTTTCCTCTAAGTATTTGATTGTTTCTGGTCTGACATCTAGGTCTTTGATCCATTTGGAGTTGATTCTTGTTTTTGGTGAGATAAAGTGGTTCAATTTCATTCGTCTGCATGTTACAACCCAGTTTTCCCAGCACCATTTATTGAAGAGAGCCTCCTTTTTCCATTTAATCCTTTGGGCCCCTTTATCAAATATTAGATGTACATAGGTGTGGGGATTTATTTCTGGGCATTTAATTCTGTTCCACTGGTCTGTTTGCCTATTTTTGTTCCAGTACCATGCTGTTTTGATAATGATGGCTTTATAATATAGTCTAAGGTCTGAGACTGTGATGCCTCCATTTCTGTTTCTTTTCCTTAAGATGGTTTTGGCAATTCTAGGTGTTTTCAGGTTCCAGATAAAAAATTGTAGTGTTTATTCTAGTCTCTTAAAGAAGCTTGGTGGAACTTTGATGGGTATTGCATTAAATTTGTATATATCTCTGGGGAGAATATTCATTTTATATTTATTGTTCCAATCCATGACCATGGGATATCTTTCCATTTCTTGGCATCAGTTTCTATTTCCTTGAGTAGCAACTCATAGTTTTCAGTATATAAGCCTTTCACTTGTTTGGTCAACTTTATTCCTAGGTATTTGATTGATTTTGCTGAAACAGTAAATGGGAGTGATTTCTGGATGTCTTCTTCTTCAGATTTAGTGTTTGCATAAAGAAATGCCACTGATTTTTGTACATTGATTTTGTAGCCTGATACCTTGCTATATTGCCTAACAACTTCCAGTAGTTTTCTGCTGGATTCTTTAGGTTTTTTCTATGTATACTATCATATCATCTGCAAATAGTGAGAGCTTGACTTCTTCCTTTGTAATCTGTATTCCTTTGATTTCTTTCTCTTGCCTGATTGCTATGGCAAAAACTTCCAATACTATGTTGAAGAGTAATGGTGACAGTGGACAGCCCTGTCTAGTCGCCGATCTGAGAGGGAATGCTTTCAGCTTCTGTCCATTGAGTATGATGTTGGCTGTAGGTTTGCTATATATAAACTCCACTATCTTGAGGAATTTCCCATCTATTCCCATTTTTTGTAGAGTTTTGAGCATGAATGGGTGTTGGATTTTGTCAAAGGCTTTCTCTGCATCTATTGAGATAATCATGTGGTTTTTGGCTTTGCTTTTATTGATGTGGTGAATGACAGTGATTGACTTACAGATGTTGAACCAGCCTTGCATTCCTGGGATGAATCCCACTTGGTCGTGATGAACAACCTTTTTGATATGCTATTGTATCCGGTTGGCCAAGATCTTGTTTAATATTTTGGCATCTATGGTCATCAGAGATATTGGTCTGTAGTTTTCCTTTTTTCATCTGTCCCTATCAGCTTTTGGTATTGGCTTCATAGAAGATGGAAGGGAGTATTCCTGTTTCTTCAATCTTATGGAAAAGCTTAAGAAGTATTGGTACTGTTTCCTGAAAGTTTTGTAGAATTCATTTGTGAAGCCATGTGGTCCAGGACTTTTGTTGTTGGGCAGGTTCTTAATAACAGTTTCAATTTCTTTGTCTATGATTGGTGCATTTAGATTTTGTAGTTCTTCTTGGTTCAGTTTTGGAAGGGCATATGCTTCTAGGAATTGTTCCATTTCTTCCCGATTCTCTAGCTTGGTGGCATATAGTTCTTTATAGAAGTTTCACAGGATTCTCTGGATTTCTGTATGTCAGTTGTGATAACTCCTCCACCGTTTACAATTCTATTAATCTGAGTCTTCTCTCTTTTTTGTTTGGTGAGTCTGGCTAGGGGTTTGTCAATTGTGTTTAATCTTTCAAAGAACCAACATTTGGCTTCATTGATCTTTTGTATGGTTCTTTTATTTTCGATGTGGTTTATTTCTGCTTGAACTTTAGTGATTTCTGTCCTTCTGGTTGCTTTAGGGTTCCTAGTTCCTCTTCCTCTAAGTCCTTGAGGTATGCAGTAAGGTCATTCATTTGAGCTTCTTCTTGGTATTTAATATGTGATTGTATGGCTATAAGTTTCCCTCTCAGTACTGCTTTAGCTGTGTCCCAAATATTTTGATAGGTTGTGTCTTCATTTTCATTAGTTTCCAGGAACATTTGAATTTCCTGCTTGAGTGAATCTCTGACCCAGTGGTTCTTAAGGAGTATGTTGTTTAGTTTCCAAATTCTGTGACTTTTAATACTTGTCTGTTTGTTGTTAAATGTTAGTTTTACTTCACTGTGGTCTGAGAAGATACTTGGGATGATTTCAATGTTCTTGAATTTATTGATGCTGTCTTTGTGGCCTAACATGTGGTCTATCCTTGAGTATGTGTTATGTGGATTTGAAAAGAAGGTGTATTCCAGTTTTTTGGGATGAAGGACTCTGAAATGTCCAAGAGGTCTAGTCTGACAATCTCTTCATTCAATTCTCTTGTATCTTTGTTGGTTCTCTGCTTTGTTGATCTGTCTAAGTGTGAGAGTGGTGTATTGAAGTCTCCCACTATTATTGTATTACTATTGATGTATTTTTGAAATTCTTTCAGTAATTGCTTGACGTATTTAGATGGTCCCTCATTGGGTACATAGATGTTAATAATTGTTAAGTCTTCACGGCTGATTGATCCTCTAATCATTATGTAATGTCCTTGCCTATCTTTTATTACTTTATTTAATTTAAAATCTATCGTGTCTGAGATGAGAATGGCTGTTCCTGCCTTTTTTTGTGGTCCGTTAGCCTGTATGATAGTTTTCCATCCTTTCACTTTAAGTCTGTGTTTATCTTGTTGTGACAGATGGGATTCTTGCAAGAAGCATATGGTTGGATTATGTTTTCTGATCCATCCTCCAACTCTGTTCCTTTTGATGGGTGAGTTTAAGCCATTGACATTTATTGATATTATGGTTTTAATGTATTGTAGTGCCATTGTTTAAAAAAAAAAATTTTTTTGCTCTGATATATTTCCAGTATTATAGTGATGTTCTTGTTTATAAGAGCTCTTTTAGAACCTCTTTCAGGGCCGGTTTGTTGATGGTTGCCTCCTTTAACTGTTGTTTGTCTAAGAAGGTTTGATCCCTCCATCTAGTTTGAATGAAAGTCTAGCAGGATATATTATCCTTGGTTGAAACCCTTTTTCAGTCAGGGCTCCATAGATATCTTGCCATTCTCTTCTGGCTTTTATAGTTTGAGTGGAGAAGTCTGCAGATAATCTTATGGGTTTTCCCTTGTATTTGACTTTTTGTTACTCTCTTGCAGCCTTTAGGATCCTTTCTTTATCCTTACTTCTTCTCATTGTGGCTATGATGTGTCTTGGTGTCTTCAGGTCTGGGTTGATTCTGTTTGGTACTCTCTGGGCCTCTTGAATCTTGATGTCCTTTCTCTTATTCAGGTCTGGGAAGTTTTCTTCTATTATTTCCTCTAGAATGTTTGCTTCCCTTCCTCTCTTTCTTCCTCTGGCAGGCCAATTATGCGAATGTTACTTCTTTTGAGATCATCCCATATGTCTCTGTTGTTTTCAATGTCTCTCCATCTCTTTTTAAGCTCTTTCACCTCTTTCTTAGTTTTCTCTAACTCATCCTCTGTCTGACTAATTCTGTTTTCTGCTTCTGTTAGTCTGCTTTCCCTTGCCTCAGCTTCTTTCTTCATTACAGCTATTTCAGCTTTCAGTTCTCTAATTGCCTCAAGATAATCAGTATTTTCCTTGGGGGTCTCAACTGTTGTTTCCCTAATACTGTCATTCCTTTCCTCCAATGTTGTTTTCATTTCGTTTCCAGAAGATGTGGTCAGAGCTCAAGCCACTAGCAGCTTCTCAGTCCTCCATCTTCTCGGAACCCCCAGTATCTATATCTTTAATGATAAATAATCATTCTCTTTATTTTGTTATGTCAATAAACATTCAGGATAATATCTCATTTTCTTTGTTGTATCTGACTTACCATTTAAATGAGAAATAACTTTAACTAAGCCCTTAATAGCTGTTAATTTAGTCATCAAAATGTTTTACTAGTTCACTAAAATAGAGAGCAGATTTTGGAATACTTCTAAAGTGTTGGCATTGCATAGAATCAAATTAAATATTTAAAAGTTTTTGATTTATTTGGAAGAAAATATTAGTTTAGAAATCTCAATGTTTGCTTTACAAGCCTATAACTCTTTCAGATGTATAATTTCTCATCTCTTCTAAAAGCATTATCCCCTCCACCCTTTCACCAATTCACCAATAACACTCCACCAAAGGCCATAAAACCTCTTACTACCCTGCCCTACCCCCTTTTATTAACTTCTGTTGTGCTGTATTAATTGAATTTCATTTTTTTCATATTTTTTCCATTGGTGAAGTTTTCATATTTCAGTTCATGTGAGTACTTTCAGTATTTGTTGGAGAATTTTTCAGTTACTATTTTTAACGTGATTATTTCCACAACACATTCTCCTATCATCCTTTTCAAAAACTTTTCCCAATGCCCCTATAATATATATCATGCTCCTTACTTCAAGCTTGCATAAACCATATTATGGCTCTATATCGTCTTTGAAATAGAAACCACATTAAGGTTAAGGTCAGTGTCTGTATTTTAAATGCATGGTTCATATTAAATTCTCAGTAATTCCTAAATGAATTAATGAATAATTAAATATTTAGAATTGCCTTTGAGGTTTGTACATTTGACTATCAGCAGTTAAAAATATTCTCTCTACAGATACATTTCAGAAAAAAATACTCTATAATGACCTTGCTCATGTGAAGAAATTGCACAATATGCAAACACATCATGAATTAAAAGGAATTAGTATGATTCAGTCTTTCACATATTAAATTTTTGAACTTTCTCAAGCATGATTATTTTGAAAAATTTAATGTTTCTATTCAACCATAATATATTAAGGTATGTTAAGAAATTGTGTATTCTTTGCAACTTTTTTTTTTCTGAGAAGATGCAGGAACTTTAAACTACACAGCAGCACTGAAACAGGAAGATACCCAGGAGAAGATATCTTGCTGTCAACTGTGTTGTCCTAATCCTTACTAAACCAGTTATTCTAATTAACATTTCAAACATACATCCCAAAGGATGGGCTCAAAGTGTACTTTTCTATTTGTCCCCTATCTTACTTCCCCTTCTTCAAAAGGGAATCCTTTATTATCTGCCAAGAATAGACATTTGTTTTCCTATGCATTCCTTTAAAATGAAGTAATATTTTTCTTCTTTCCTTTTCTCTCTTTTTTTTTTTTTTGGCAGATACCCAAGTCTACAGACTTACATATTATATATGCAATGAATTAGGTGCTGTAGAACAACTGTATCAAAACTTATTAACAAGTTCAATCTCCTTGTCCTAAGAAAATAACTTAAAAAATAAACTGCAACTGAATGCTAAAGAGTAATTTGTATTTGTAATGGGCAAACCCATTTGATAATGTTATAACTGTAATTATAGGCATTGTTTTGGCCATCAGTGTTTTTCAAACTTCTCACCATGATGTCAGTGCTAATTTAAGAACTGTAAGAATAAAGGTTCATATGTAATGAATCCACTGTAAAGCAATAACTCCCTAAAAAAATAATAACAACCATTGTCTATAGTCTGGCAGATGGCACAGTGTATAAGATGTAGGATTTGGAAGCAAAAGGTCCCAAGTTGGGTCCCAGTAATTGTTTATTTTGTTTATTTATTTATGAAATGGAAACACTGACAAGACCATAGGGTAAGAGGGGTACAATTCCCACCACCAGCACTCTGTATCCCATCCCCCCCCCTGATAGCTTTCCTATTCTTTATCCCTCTGGGAGTATGGACCCAGGGTCATTGTGGGATGCAGAAGGTGGGAGGTCTGGCTTCTGTAATTGCTTCCCCACTGAACATGGGCATTGACAGGTTGATCCATACTCCCAGCCTGTCTGTCTCTTCCCCTACTGTAGCGGGGCTCTGAAGTGGACCATTATTTTTGTCTATAGTAAAATAGTATCTATTATATTAATAACATATAAACATTTTTGACAACCCACCATTTATTATAACAGGAAATTAACATTATGACATATGTTAAGTATGTGAGGTTTCCACCATTTAAATGAATATAAAATAATCACATAGAAAATATTCTATGTAATTGTTGAAAAAGAGGAGTGGGTTATGTGATTTAACCTGAAAGGATGAAAGTCAATAAAATATCTATATAGTAGGTGCTAATTATATGCAAATTTATGGAAATAAAATGCTAGCAACTTCTAATTTTTTCTATTTATTTATTTATTTATTTATTCCCTTTTGTTGTCTTTGTTGCTTTATTGTTGTACTTATTATTGATGTCGTCGTTGTTGGACAGGACAGAGAGAAATGGAGAGAGGAGGGGAAGACAGAGAGGGAGAGAGAAAGACAGACACCTGCAGATCTGCTTCACCGTCTGTGAAGCGACTCCCCTGCAGGTGGGGAGTCGGGGGCTTGAACCGGGATCCTTACTCAGGTCCTTGCGCTTTGCACCATGTGTGCTTAACCCGCTGCGCTACAGCCTGGCTCCCTTTTTTTCTCTTTTTAAATATTTATTACATAGGAGAGAGAATGAGCAAAAGGAGGATAGAAAGAAAAGAAACATATATATATATATATATATATATATATATATATATATATATATATATATATTATAAAGAGAGAGTGTGACAACAAATGGAGAGGTTGCAGGAATAGAGGAAATCTCTTACATGCTGGTGGGAATGTAAACTGTTCCAACTACTGTGGAGACAAATCTAAAGAACTCTCAGGAAGCTCAATTGGGATTACCCTATAGCCCACCAATTCCTCTCCTGGGGTTATATCCTAAAGAATCAAACACACCCATCCAAAAAGATCTTTGTATACCTATGTTCATAGCAGCATAGTTTGTAATAGCCAAATTCTGGAAGTATGTCTCTATTCAATGAATAAAACTTTTAAAAAAATAAGTAAATAAAGATTAAAAAAGAAAAAAGTAATCATGTTAAGTGTGACAAGCCAGAAAGAGAAAGATGAATATAGAGTGACAATACTCTGTGGCAGAACATATGAGAGAACAACTAAAAGGGGAAATACAAAGTAAAATTTGGACTTAAGGTGTTTTGCACCAAAACAAAGAACTCTGGAGAAGTAGGGCAGTAAAGGGATTGGGGAAGCTTTCAGTTCCTGGTAGATGATGGTGGACCACATTTGGGAATGAGAGTGTTTTGCTGGCACCTATTTGGTGAAATGAGAATTTGTACCCATGTGCCAACAACTGTACTATAAACCATTAACCTCATAATAACAATAACAATAATAATAATAATAATAGTATAAAGGAGAGAGATACCAGAGTACTTCTTAGTACAGACTTTCAAATTTCTACCATTGAACCATTTCCCAAGTCACTTCTTTTTCTGACATCTATTTGTATTGGTTTTAAGAAGTTAGCATTCAAGCATTCATTCATCCCTTCAACTCATCATCCACATAACAGTTTTTACTAAAGGTATATTTCTTCTGGGAACATAATATGCATGTATTTATTAGCAAAAAATTGCTTATAACTACTTAGAATTCTTTTTTTTAATTTTTAAATAGTCTACATAAAATTTAAATACTTAAGAGTTCCCTTTGATACTTTTGAATAATCTAATGTGTTATTAAAATTAAAAACTAAATAAATATTAAAAATAAACTGAAACTTATTATTCAATTTTTAATTAATTTTGATCCACCGGCTAAGTAGAATTTGAGAATCTGATTTCCTAGTAAATTACCAGTTTCCAGTTTGAGATCAACTAGTCAAAACTATATATATATATATATTTTTTTTTTTCCCCTGTGAGGTTTCATGTTTTTATATATGCTTTTCAGTGAGGCTTCTCTGCTCCATGCTGATTTCTCTGTTCCAAGCTGATTTCTTCAGACAAACAGTCTGGGACACAGATCAAGAGACAGGACACTACAACATGGAGGCTTTCCTCAATGTGGTTGGTGCCAGGCATGAACCTTGGTTATATCCATGACAAGACAAGTTTACTGTCCAAGGGAACTATCTTGCTAGTCTTTTCATTTTGATTTACTACCAGACAACCTTCAAATTCCAAATAGTTTGCTCACATGACAAAAAACAAAACTTTTTCAAATGTTATAAAAGACGCATTTACACTTCAGTGTAAAAAAATTCCATTATCATTCTGATTTTCTGTATCAAAAATTAAGAGTTCTGTTAGTTTGCTTCTGAAAGACGGTCACATATAAAATATAAACATATGTATGTAAATATATTAGAATTTTAGACTACACCAATTCCAAATAAAAAAGACAAGAGGTTATTTTATCGTCCTTTTGAAGTGATTGATCAAACATTGTTTCCAAATGAATAAGTATAGTAGCCTTATGAAAGAGTATTTTTCTCCAATGCTAAGAAAAGTAAGGAGATAATTCTGACAAAATCAAAATATTATTAGAAATAGTTTCATTTCATACATCAAGATAACAACTACTTCAACAACAAAACAGCTATCGTAATATATTTGCCAACATTTGTCTCTTTCACCCAGAGAAAAGGGGCAATAACTCAATGAAAAATATAGGAAATGTCTGATCTAGGCAAATATTTATGTGTTTCAACTCTGAACATATATTCATTAAGATAATGCAATTATTTTTTCATTTTTATATTACCTATAGATTAATTATGCATACCATTAGGACTTTGGTTAGATTTTATAACCTAATAGATATAACAGGCATGAAATGCAAACATAAGGTGAAGATGGGCATGGAGTTAAATGGTCATATGAATCTTTATGCATAAATGTATTTCCTTTAAAATATTTTGAATTAAATGTGTAATATAAGATCTTGAAATCTTGCTATTTAGAAATAAAAACAATATATATCCTAGCTTAAAAAAACATGGCAGTGACAGAATCAACCAAATAAATGTCCAGTGATGGATAAATGGCTAAGAATGTTGCAGTATGGGGGTCGGGCAGTAGCAGCGGGTAAAGTGCACGTGGTGTGAAGCGCAAGGACTGTCGTAAAGATCCCGGTTAGAGCCCCTGGCTCCCCCAATGAGGGTTGTCCCTTCACAGGTGGTGAAGCAGGTCTGTAGGTGTCTATCTTTCTCTCCCCCCTCTCTTTCTTCCCCTCCTCTTTCCATTTCTCTCTATCCTATCCAAAGACGTCAACAGCAACAATTCTTCTTCTTCTAGTATTTGCCCTTCTTCCTTAGCCAGTCAACAGCGTCAGGTTGAGCCTAATGTAAAGTTTCGAGACCTCCTTTGAATCTGGAGAGGTGGCAGTCGTTGACTATGTGGGTCATAGTCTGTCTGTAGCCGCAGGGGCAGTTCGGGTCGTCTCTGGCTCCCCAGCGATGGAACATAGCGGCGCACCGGCCATGGCCTGTTCTATAGCGATTGAGGAGGGCCCAATCATAACGTGCTAGGTCAAAGCCGGGTTGACGCTTGCAGGGGTCTGTGATGAGGTGTTTGTTCTTGACCTCAGCTGACTGCCAACTCTGTTTCCAAGAGTCTGGAACAGAGAAGTTCAGTGTAGGTGTAGGGGACCAGATTGGGTGACGAGATGTCAAGCGTTGGACAGGGTGGGCGAAGATATCCGCATATATTGGCAGGTCCGGTTGAGCGTAGACGTGGGAAATGAACTTAGATGATGTCGCATCCCGACGAATATCTGGCGGGGCGATGTTGCTAAGAACTGGCAGCCATGGAACCAGGGTGGGACGGATGGTTCCAGAATTATCCTCATGGAGGAATATAATTTGGAATCGACCAAGTGGACATGGGGGCTACGGAACCATACTGGGGCACAGTATTCTGCAGTGGAATAGCATAATGCCAGCAACAATAATAACTACAACAATAAAAAGCAACAGAAGGGAAAATAAATAATAATAATATATTTTAAAATTTAATATCATCCAGCTGTTAAAAATGATGAGGTAATTTTGCTTGCCTCATCTTTGTTGAATCATGTTTAAGTAAGATAAGGCAAAAAGAGGACAAATAGTGGGTGATATGACTTATAGGTGAAACACTGACAGAAAAAGAAAACACAAAGAAAAACTGGGGATGGATATAGTATAGTATACTGCATCAAAGCAAAGGACACGAGGAAAGGGGTAGAAAAGATAGGGGTATTTGGGGGGTACTAGTGCATTATGAGGGAAAAGGACCTAAACTGGGGGCTGGAGACTTCTACAGACACCAATCACAAGGATATGAGGGATTGTACCCATGTGTCAACAACTGTAATGTAACCCATTAACTACCCAGCAGAGTTCAAAACATCAAGATTAAAAAACCTGCAAATCCCTTTATGTTCATTTACGTGCTATATGTTTTAAATTGCTATTTCAAAACACAATTTAATATAATTTGGGCATTTAAAATACATCATCTACCTTAGACGTTTTGCATTATGAAAACAATGATAGTTGTGAAGATCAGTAATTGTCTGAATTGAAATTTTCAGAAAATGAAACGCTTCATAATTTAAAATAAACAGTGAAGTAACCTTCTCTTGAAAGTTGTTACAGCACTTGTGAAATGCTATCGATGTCCCCTATACTGATGATGTGAATTTGGCCAAGAGCTTCTAATGCATACAGCTTTTACATTTTACTTAAAATATTCTTGAAATATATATTTCTATACTTATTGTATGATACATTTAATTACCCAGTTAAGGTCACTGAGCAATAAAATAAATCATGAAAGTTTATTCAATTTCTCTCTTAAGATAAGCAGATGTATAAAAAATACATAACTCAATTTCACATTTCAATTTCCTCTAGTGGAAAAACCTTAAGTATAATTTTAATGTCTGTATATTTCTATAAAAATGTAAAATCAAACTAGGATAAGATGAATGAATCCAATTCTGATTTTGATTTTTCAGATGGTTCACCAGAAAACTTTAAGATGTATATTATTATATCATTTGTGATTAAACAGAGGTCCATCATCTTAGAATATATTAAAGTACTTTTTTTGATTGTTTCTAAGTATGTTGGGATGCTTATAGAAAAGAAATATAAAGTATCTGCCATTCCTGATAACTCAGTCATAAGTACTAATTTTTTGAGAATACTCTCTATTCGTCAGAAAAGATTTCCCTTCATTGTATTAGGGAATAATAGAAATATCTTTATTGTGATGCCTTAATCAAGCAAATTATAGATATTTTTTCTAATATGTGGCTTAACACATGAAACAAATTAAAATTTCATATTACATTCCCAATTAGAGAAATATAGATTCAAGCATTCAAAAGGCATGTGTAATAGATAAATGAGAAAAGCTCAATGGACTCTATGAGGAGTTCCCATTTCAAATATTTCTTGGTGGGGGACTTGCTCTGTGATATGCATAAGATGCCATGTGTGAGGATATGTTTTCAAGTCTTAGGGCAGCATCTGGGAGCATCTGCAAAGGGGTGCTCCTTCTTGCTCCTCCTCTTCTCTCTTTCACCCTCAAACAGAAGTAAGAATATGGTAACATATGGTCCACTGAAGTAATGGGGTTGTGTAGGCTCTGGACTCCAATGATGCCCCCTAGTGGCAAAAAAGAAAACATTTCTTCTTTACTCTGGCTTTCTTTGCCCTGAAGATTTTATTTTCACTTGACACATACCTCTCACTGTGCTCAAATTTGTTAAGACACTTTAAAATAAATATAAAAATCTGATACATGCAGACATAAGTTTTATGCCAAGGGAGCATCTAGACACTTAATAGTGTATCTGCCCAACAAAACTAAAATCATTTTCTAAGTAAGATATTACAAAACTAAGATTTAAGTCCTGTTTTGTTTTTTTTACATTTTTGACAGTGAATTTTAAGCTAATTGCAATGTATCCATCCAAGCAAGATAATTGCATTATAAATGTTTATTAGCCAATCTGGTGCCTTCTTGCATAATTAATATTACATAAGTGACATTAGATGTTTCTCTGCTGCAGACATTGGCATGGAAAAATTTGATAAACATTTAATTATTAATAAGTATACATTAAAATGCATACTTTATAAAAGCATTTAAAAATAATGGGCAGTTAACACAGCAGGAAGCTAATTTCCTATTAAAATATGTTTATTTTCTTTTAATGGCCAAACTGTTATCAGCATCCATGATTGAGAGATATGTATTTAGACCAAACTGTCATTTACTTAGGACAATCTTTTATGCTTACAATGAAGAACTTGTTGTTTTTATTATACATAGACCTAAAAATCAGAGAAACATAGAAACAGAAAATATTTTCTAAAATATTTTATTCAGATACGCTACTTTTCAAATAAAGTAAAATAATTTGGTGATAAAATCAAATTAAGCACTGCACACACAAAGGCTATTTATAATTCTGTATATGTAATAAAATTATCATTGCTTTTAAATTCATTAAGCTGATATCTGGATTGGGACAAAATATAGGGAACTGGAATGATTGTACATAGGCATGTAAGAAGATGAAGTCAACTACAGAAGGATTTTGCTATTATGTGGAATACAGGAAATTGAAACACATAATGTTGCAAATGTAAGACATAAACTGACTCTAAGACTTTGTGAGAGCATTGTGGCTGGCCATGGTGGTGATGGTGGGGATAAGGAAATGAATTTTGGTGGTGGGTGTGGCGTGAGAGTATATTTTTGTAAAAAGGGAAAGAGAGAAAGATTATTTTTTAGATAGAGACGAAAAGGCAAACACAAAATGTTAGAGAGATCACCACTTCAAAGCTTCCTTCAGTGCCATGGGCACTAGACTCAAAGCTGGGTAAGCACATAAAAGGAGTTCACTATCCAAGTGAGTTTTTTCTCCCTTTTTCACTAGATGGGCATAGATATAACAAAGGCAATTTTAATATTATAACTATCACTAAGTTTAATTGCAGAACAAACTTTAAAATGAAAGGATATTAGAAGAATTATCACATATCTGTCTCATGATTATTTTTTATATAAAAGTTTTTACATATGACAAAATATTTCATTGCTAAGTAGAATATAATGTAGGAAAGTAAATGTGTTCACAACTGATTTTATGTATTTATTTAATGCTCATAGTTCAAAATGTGGACTTACAATAACTATTATAAATACCAGGGTGATTGGTATGTAAGGAAATATAAACTGTTGACAGCACTAATTTAAAGTATGTAACACTTTTCATGCAGTCGATGCTAAATCGTTGTATTAAAGAATCAGAAAAACAACTATGAGCTCAGTGAACTCAGTCTTGTACTTCTTAGCTACTTTAAAATATCTCTGGGTCATGCTATATTTATATTCTCATTAGTCTAAAGTCTCTAATTATAAATAAATAAAAATTAAGAATGATGCATTTCCATTGATTATAGTATTTAAAGTACTTACTAAATGCACTTAAAATTATGTCTTTTTTCATTATTTAAGAAAGGATTAATTAACAAAACCATAGGGCAGGAGGGGTACAACTCCACACAATTCCCACCACCCAATCTCCATATCCCACCCCCTCCCCTGATAGCTTTCCCATTCTCCATCCCTCTGAGAGCATGGACCCAGGGTCATTGGGGGTTGCAGAAGGTAGAAGGTCTGGCTTCTGTAATTGCTTCCCCGCTGAGCATGGGCGTTGACTGGTTGGTCCATACTCCCAGTCTGCCTCTCTCTTTCCCTAGAAGGGTGTGTCTCTGGGGAAGTGGAGCTCCAGGACACATTGGTGGGGTCTTCAATCCAGGGAAGCCTGGCCAGCATCATGATGGCATCTGGAACCTGGTGACTGAAAAGAGAGTTAACATTCGAAGCCGAACAAATTGTTGAGCAATCATGGACTCAAAGCTTGGAATAGTGGAGAGCAAGTGTCAGGGCGGTACTCACTGCAACTCTAGTGTACTTCTGCTTTCAGGTATATATTTTGCAGTAGTTTATAGATACGTGTGAAGATATGCTCTGTCTCACAGAAATTGGTGTATATCTAGGTTTTGGGACTTCGTTAGAAAGTGAACCACCTGAGATGAAATTAGAGTATACTATGAAAGGAAAGGTCTCACCCAAGTAATGAAGCTAAAGGGATGTCATTCCACATGTGAAGTCTCTGGACACAGTCTGAAGTGAAGCATGTTGAGGTGGCAATCGTTGCGTTGGTTAGGTTGTGATCGGCAGATGCAATATTCTTTGATATGGATTGGGAGAGGCATATGGGAAAGTGGGCCCTATCCAGTGGTTCCAGGACTAGGGGAAGTAGGGGCTCTATAGTGGAGATGTGAGGTTCCTGCTGTCTTAGGGTTCAAAAAGACAGTCGATAGTTAATGTTATCATCACATTATTTGGTAATTGGGTTAACTTTGAAAAGTCCTTTTGTTAGGGTTTGCTGTACAGTAGTACCCAGTATCTTGTATATAGCTGTGCTATTGGATGCTTCTGATCTACTTGGTCTAGGCTTTTGAGAGAGTCCGCCTATCAAATACACAGCCTATATATTAAAAAGATTCAGTTTGTGTTTTGAAAAACTTTGAGACATACAATTGATTTTACTCCTCTCAAATTAATTAACTAGTGATTTATATGTCTACATTTTGTTAGGAGTGTACATAAACACCATTCCCACCACCAAAAGACTGTGACCCATCACTCCCACCCACTCCCACCCCCCACTGGCCCAGGAAGCTGCATGTCTACCCCTCACCACAGGGTTTTTACTTAGGTGCCCTAAAAATTATGTCTTAAATAAAAGTATATGTGATTCCTTTGAGGAATTGAAATACATTTCCAGGAAAATACACTGAAATAAAATTGGTGTAAGACTTCTTCTTTCAGGTTAAGTAATCATAAAAGAACATTAAATAATAGTGTCTTGAGGACAAAAAAATGTCTTTAGTTCTCTGGGAATAAACAGTAAGCATAATTCAATGCTGTATGCTTTCTTTGCTGGTGGAAAGAAGGAAACTATTTTATTTTATTGACTATGCATTCACCAATGGTTACACTGACCTCAGAGGTAGACCAGGAAAATTAATCAGTTTAATAATCATGCAGCTAATAATGTCTACAAATTGTAACATATAACCACAGTTAATTGATCTAAGGAAATAAATGTTTATATAAATCTTGGCTGTGGCAAAAGTATTTAATGTGCTACTTTTCAAGGTTTATATTTATTGCATTAACCTTACAAATAACAAATATATGACTCAATTACCTAAACAATTCAGAATATTCTTTCAAATTTTAATCTAATAAATTTTTACTAGTAATTTTTAAAGGGCTTCACTCATTTCTAGGTTCCATAAAGGAAGTGAATTCTACTCCAAGATAATGATGTTTCAACAAAAATTAGGCAACATACAACCATAATGTACCCAGAAATAAAACAACACTATTCAAATGAGGAAACTACTTACACCTCAAACACATACAGAATCTCTTAGCATAAGCAAAATTTGATAATATATCTTCAGCTTCACAGTTAATCAAATTTTATTTCTTTCTCTGTATGTTTATTTACATGGTTTTTAACAACTGCTATATGTTCATGTTGGATTCCAAGTAGTATGTATATTCCATTATAGCACTAGCTAAGTGTTGACAATTGTACACTTGTGGTCTATTTTATCCTTAGTTATTAAGAATAGCCTTAGTTATTAAGACTATTACTTATATTCTTTAGCTATAGGTACTCCCTGTGCTTCATGAATTTTATCTCTAAATTTCACAAGTTAAAAATTCATAATTTTATTAGCTTAAATTGAGTTTCAGATTTAGTAGTATTAGTAATTGAAAAATTCGTCTATTAAAGTCAGGCCTATTTGTATATCTTCATGGTCTTTCAACGGCATTATGGATTCATCATTTAAGCTAGCATATTTGAAATATTATATTTTCTAGCAAAACTTTTGTTATTATGAAAACTAATATAGTAATTCAAGTTATGATTGCAAGTGGTTGTCAGAAATATTTGTAATCACAAATCATTGCATTAATAGAGACAGTGAATTCAGAAGGAACAGAATTTAAAAAGGACTGCTTGCTCCATTTGGAGTTGATTTTTGTTTCTGGTTAGATAAAGTGGTTCAATTTCATTCTTCTGCATGTTACAACCAGTTTTTCCCAGCACCATTTATCGAAGAGAGCCTCCTTCTTCCATTTAATACTTTGAGACCCCTTAACAAAGATTAGATGTACATAGGTGTGGGGATTTATTTCTGGGCTTTCAATTCTGTTCCACTGGTCTGTGTGTCTATTTTTGTTCCAGTACCATGCTGTTTTAATGATGATGGCTTTATAATATAGTTTGAGGTCTGGGACTATGATGCCTCCATTTCTGTTTCTTTTTCTCAAGATGGTTTTGGCAATTCTAGGTGTTTTCAGGTTCCAGATAAATGATTGTAGTGTTTGTTCTATTCTCTTAAAGAAGCTTGGTGGAACATTGATGGTTATTGCATTAAATTTGTATATAGCTCTGGGGAGAATAATCATTTTGATGATATTTATTCTACCAATCCATGAGCATGGGATATCTTTCATTTCTTGGTATCAGTTTCTATTTCCTTGAGTAGCGACTCATAGTTTTCAGCATACAAGTCTTTCCCTTCTTTGGTCAACTTTATTCCTAGGTATTTGATTGATTTTGCTGAAACAGTAAATGGGAGTGATTTCTGGATGTCTTCTTCTTCAGATTGAGTGTTTGCATAAAGAAATGCCACTGATTTTGTACATTGATTTTGTAGCCTGATACCTTGCTATATTGCCTAATAACTCCCAGTAGTTTTCTGCTGGATTCTTTAGGTTTTTCTACGTATACTATCATTATCATCTGCAAATAGAGAGAGCTTGACTTCTTCCCTTCCAATCTGTATTCCTTTGATTTCTTTCTCTTGCTTGATTGCTATGGCAATAACTTCCAATACTAAGACATGGATGTCAGACCAGAAACAATTAAATACTTAGAGGAAAACATTGGTAAAACACCTGAAGGACATCTACACCTCAAGGACATCTTTGATAAATCAAACCCAATTGCAAGGAAGACTAAAGCAAAAACAAACCAATGGGACTACATCAAAGTGAAAAGCTTCTGCACAGCCAAAAGAAACTATTAAACAAACAGAGAGACCCTTCACAGAATAGGAGAAGATCTTCACATGCCAGACATCTGACAAGAAATTAATCACCAAAATATATAAAGAGCACAGCAAACTTAGCACCAAAAAAGCAAATGACCCCATCCAAAAATGGGCAGAGGATATGAACAAAACATTCACCTCAGAGGAGATCCAAAAGGCTAACAAACATATGAAAAACTGCTCTAGGTCACTGATTGTCCAGGAAATGCAAATTAAGACAATACTAAGATACCACCTCACTCCTGTAAGAATGGCATACATCAAAAAGGACAGCAGCAACAAATGCTGGAGAGGCTGTGGGGACAAAGGAACCCTTTTACATTGCTGGTGGGAATGTAAATTGGTACAGCCTCTGTGGAGAGCAGTCTGGAAAACTCTCAGAAGGCTAGACATGGACCTTCCATATGATCCAGTAATTCCTCTCCTGGAGTTATACCCCAAGGACTCCATAACACCCAACCAAAAAGAGGTGTGTACTCCTATGTTCATAGCAGCACAATTCATAATAGCTAAAACCTGAAGCAACCCAGGTGCCCAACAACAGATGAGTGGCTGAGAAAGCTGTGGTATATATACACAATGGAATACTATGCAGCTATCAAGAACAATGAACCCACCTTCGCTGACCCATCTTGGACAGAGCTAGAAGGAATTATGTTGGGAGTTGGGCTGTAGTACAGCGGGCTAAGCGCAGGTGGTGCAAAGCACAAAGACCAGCATAAGGATTCCGGTTCGAACCCAGGCTCCCCACATGCAGGGGAGTTGCTTCACAGGCGGTGAAGCAGGACTGCAGGTGTCTTTCTCTCCTCCTCTCTGTCTTCCCCTCCCTCTCTTCATTTCTCTCTGTCCTATCCAACAACAATAATAACTACAACAATAAAACAACAAAGGCAACAAAAGGGAAAAAATAAATATATATAAAAAAGAAGGAATTATGTTAAGTGAGCTAAGTAAGAAAGATAAAGATGAGTATGGGATGATCCAAATAATCAACAGAACTTGAGGAAGAAGATCTGAAAGGGAAACTAAAAGCAGGACCTGACCAAATTGTAAGTAGGGCACCAAAGTAAAAATCTTGTGGTGAGGGGTAGACATGCAGCTTCCTGGGCCAGTGGGGGGTGGGAGTGGGTGGGAGGGATGGGTCACAGTCTTTTGGTGGTGTACAAAAGTCTTATGTACACTCCTAGCAAAATGTAGACATATAAATCACTAGTTAATTAATATGAGAGGGGGAAAATTAATTGTATGTCTCGAAGTTTTTTAAAACACAGACTGAATCTTTTTAATATATAGGCTGTGTATTTGATAGGTGGACTCTCTCAAAAGCCTAGACCAAGTAGATCAGAAGCAACCAATAGCACAGCTATATACAAAATACTGGTTATTGTACAGCAAACCCTAACAAAAGGACTTTTCAAAGTTAGCCCAATTACCAAATAATGTGATGATAACATTAACTATCGATTGTCTTTTTGAACCCTAAGACAGCAGGAACCTCACATCTCCACTATAGAGCCTCTACTTCCCCCAGTCCCGGAACCCTTGGATAGGGCCCACTTTCCCGTATGCCTCTTTCAATCCATATCTGTTGTTGAGCCAGATGTTGTTGTGTGCGGGCCGCAGAGATGAGAGAGAGGTGGTCCAGAGCAAAGTGGAAATACAAATCTTTATTTGCTCTGGCACCTCAGTGTTGGGTGCTAGAGAAGCAGGTTGGGCCACATGGAGGTAGCGAAAATGGCCGCCTCACGCAGTAACCTTTCCTGCGTCTGAACACCGAAGTGAAATGCTGGCAAGAGAGTGAGGTGCGGAAGAAGAAAGGCTTTTATAGGAGTAGCTTTCAAGAGAATTGGAAGGGGGAGGAGTAACCATAGCACTCCAGGATAGGATGATAACTCTCGTGAGAATGGGCAGGGGGAGAAGTAACCAAAGCACTCCAGATATCGCGGGGATATAGACAATGTCCTGAGGGTATAACTTGGTGGAACAGGCACTCCCAGAATGTCCCAACTCTCACGGGAACTAGCAGTAGCTTGAGGGGAAAACATGGCAGATGTGAATGCATCTGCACAATTTCCCAGCATCTCCCCCTTTCCTTTTATCTAATGCCCAGGGCAACAGTGTGTAATGTCTGTGAACTACTCAGGGTCAGTCTATGAAAACCCAGCAACGTGAAGGGAAGAAAGCTGCTGTAAAATTGTCTAAAGTGTCCAAAGGGTATACCAGTAAGTCCGATAAAAGTCTCAGTCCAAAGTAGGTGACTAGGGGGAGAAATGGCAGGGAATGAAATGCTGCATGAGGAAGGTCAGCCTCTGGAATTCTGCTTTTCTGTAGAGAGTGAGCTGGAACCGCCAAAACGTGACAGGTCAAAGCAGAAGCAGGAAAGACAGACAGGCAGTAAAAAGGTTCTGTCCTTGGAGTCTGTGAATCAGGTTCTTCAGATAGCATCAGGTGACATCTAGGGTTTCGGGGGGGTGTGCCACTGTAGTTATGCCATCTAGTGGGTGATGTCAGGGTGTGCAGGGGTCCAGATGTTTTTTTCTGGGATTCCTGTGGAAGAAACACAAACAATCTGCTTCTCGTGGTTAGCAGGGCATCTGATTTGAATGCTTTATAGAAAAAGAGGTTTGTTGCTTTGACCAACTGAGTATTGGGGGATGTATCTTTCCTATTCATTTATGATTATATTTTATATTATTTGTCATGGTAGTCAGTCATTATCTGGAAGGTCCTGGGTGATTCATGGGGAAAAAGAACTTATCTTTTAACAAAGACTCTAAGGTGTAGGGAAGTGGGAACTATCTTATCCCTTTTTTTTTTTTTTGTATCTTGCCTTTTGTTGCCCTAGTTGTTTTATTGTTGTAATTATATTGTTGTTATTGCTGATATTGTGGTTGTTGGATAGAACAGAGAGAAATGGAGAGAGGAGGGGAAGAAAGAGGGAGAGAAAGATACCTGTAGACCTGCTTCACCGCCTGTGAAGTGATTCCCCTGCAGGTGAGGAGCCAGGGGCTCAAACTGGGATCCTCAAGCCAGTTCTTGCACTTAGCGCCACCTGCACTAAACCTGCTGCATCACCGCCCGATTCCCAGGAACTATCTTTTAACATAAACTCTATGGCCATGCCAATAGCAACTTTGAGGGCACATGTGGCTCCCCACATGTCCCCCTGTCTTCTTCTTCTTCTAGCATTTGCCCTTCTTCCGTAGCCAGTCAACAGTTCAGGTTAAAGCTGTCAGCGGCTGCTTGTTGCTGGCTTTGAAAGTGACTGGGATCCATGTGGATTCAGTCGGCTAGGAAGGATCATCAGTTTCCCCAATGAATGGGTACTCACGGGATGGGTACCACGAGAAGGTTGATCCAATGCATCCCTCCCCCTGTCTTATATCATGTTTTGATGTTTGGCGGACTTTGTTTTGTGGCAGGCTGGACTGTGCCTGTCTTAGGTTGGGGATCAGCCTTCTGTCTTACCCATCTTTGGAACACCTGGTCATTTTTGCCCAGTAGTACCAGGTGCCCTGTTTTAGGTTGACTGGATAGCTCTAGTTTCCTCTTACCCATCATTGGCTAGCCAGCCCTCTACATGGTGGACACTCTGATGGAGGGGGTAAATCCTCCACAGCAACTCAATATTCTGCCATGTCCAGCTTATGATAGTGAGTTTGTATAGATTGCATCTTTATGGCATCAATCTGTTGCCGCAAAAGGCCATGAGCTTGTGAAGTATTATAGGACCATGGTCTGGGAGGTGTCGCAGTGGATAAGGCGTTAGACTCTCAAGTGTGAGGTCCCAAGTTCAATCCCTGGCAGCACATGTACCAGAAAGATATCTGCTTCTTTCCCTTTCCTCCTCTCTTTCTCATTAATAAATTAATTAAAATGTTGAAAAAAAGAATTATAGGACCTATTGTGAGCAGAAGAAGTAAAACAAGCTAGGATCCTACAACTAAGGGTAGACAGGTAAGGAAGGGGAAATGTATCTATTGTATGAAGAGATGGGATCGTATCTCAAGTCTAAGGGAAGCAGTCAGTGGATGTGATGTCCAGGGAAACAGCCATTTGTCTTTGGGGGTGGTAAAGGATGTCTGTGGCATGGGTGATGTTATAAAGGGAAACATCTTTAAATTGTTGGCTGACAAAGGCAGGCCTATGGTGGCAAGACAAGATACACCAGTTAAGTGTACAAGAATATGTGAATGTTGTTAATTCACATAGGTTGGATATGGAGGAACTTCTTACAGTTTAATACCTTACCATATGAACAAATGATTCTTCATATGAAGGCTTGATAGCTGTACTCACTTACTTGTGAAAAAAAATAATAAAACTTGTAACAAGTTAGAGGTTTACTATAATTGACTTTGGACTATAAACAGACTCAGGTTACTTAGAGAGTTAACGCATGTTAGTGACAATGGTTTTAACATTTAGAGTACTCTGAGCAGATGGGTCATACAAAAATTTTTGGTCATTCAACACACTCACTCACAAAACACAACTGGCCAGTCATAACATAAGACATTCAGGGAAGGGGTAAGAGAGAGGGCTCTGTGAGCCAACTTTTGTAGGTTCTGCCATGTCATATTATGGATCCTGGGATGTATCCTGCGTCTAGTCCTCTTGTATTTCTTGTTCTTCAGGGATAACAGTACCATCATGAGGGTATTGTCGTACATGGAGGGCAGGAACCCAGACAGGTTTAGAGGAATTATGTGGGAAAATGCATGCAGAACCTCTTCCCATGGTCAATAGAGGGTCAGGCCCTTTCCAAATTTTATCAAGTGGGTCTTTCCATTTGACCTTAATCGATGGGAGAGTAGATGGTGTTTGCCAGTGAAGAATAATAGGAGGTAAGTCCGAGTTATTGTAAATATTAAAGAGATTTAACGTAGTTAAGGCTTCTGCTAGCTGGATATTAGGGGGGTACATTCCTCCTTTATCTTTATTTAATTGAGCCTTAAGGGTTTGATGGGCCCTCTCGACAATGCCTTGTCCCTGTGGATTATAGCGAATGCCTGTGGTATGAGTAATGTTCCAGAGGGAACAAAAATCTTTAAATTGTTTGCTGGTAAATTCTGGTCCATGGTCAGTTTTCACTTGAAGAGGTAAGCCCATCACAGCAAAACAGGAGAGTATATGGCTTATAAGCTTTTTAGAGCTTTCTCCTGTCTGAGCTGTTGCCCACATAAATTTAGAAAAGGTATCAATTGAGACAAACACATATTTTTGTTTGCCAAAGTTTGGTATGTGGGTGACATCAATTTGCCAAATAGCATTAGCTTTTAAGCCTCGGGGTTAACACTAAGAGTCTGAATAGCAGGTGTTTTTATGAGACTTGCACAGGAAGAGCATGTAGCTAGGATATGTTTTAACTGTGGTAAAGGAACATCAGGAAATCAAGCTCGAAGGCCTTTAAAATTAACATGGGTTAGAGAATAGAAATCAGCAGGATCAGAGACAGAGACTAGGAGAGCTCCTGTGGAGGCAAGGCGGTCAGCTGCAGCATTCCCTTTGGACAGGTCACCAGGAAGAGGGCTGTGGGAATGAAGGTGTTGAATATACAGTGGTTGGGTTCAAGAAGAGAGCATAGAGGCGATTTGAATCAAAAGAGGGGAAAGTGGGTTGTCATCAATTTTCACATAGGAATGAGCAAGCCATGGGAGTAAGTTAACAGTATACACACTGTCAGAAAAAAGGTTGAAGGATTCTGGTACAGCTTTTAATGCAAGGAAAACAGCGTAAAGTTCTTTGTACTGAGGGGAAGCTTCTCAGGAAGCTCAGTAAAGAGAGGTTTAGGGGGTTGTTTGTCCGGGTAATATATAAGGGCAGCAGCTCCCTTTTTTCCACCATCAGTGAAGACTGTAGGAACAGAAGGAATGGGATCTCGAGAGAAAAGTTTAGGTGCTAGTAGAGGCAAAAGAGGTAAAGAACCTATCAGTTTATTAGAAGGAAAATGGTTATCTATTTGTCCTGGAAACCCCATGAAGCTTATGGCAAAGTGGGAATGATGGTGTATGAGCCACTCTGTATCTGTGAGAGAAAAGGGCAGAATAATTAAATCCAGTTCTTTCCTTAAGACCTGCACAGACCTATTTCTCCCTTAGCGAACCATGAATGCTAACGCGTCTATCTCAGTGAAGAGTCTTGGAGTTCCTCCTACTGGCGTGTGAAGCCACTCAAGAACCCCATGGTCTTGCCACAATGCCCCTACTACTGTGGGGTTGGAGTTGAAGATTAGAAGGTTTACCGGAGAAGAGGGAGAGAATCAAACAAGGTGCATGTCCTGGAGGGCCTGGTTAACCCTTTCCAGTGCCGAGGCAGCCTCGGGAGTTAACTTATGTTTTGAGGAGGGCTCTTTGTTTCCTTTTAACAGGTCAAACAGTGGTTGGAGGCAGCTTGTAGGCAGATAGAGATACTGCCTAAGCCAATTTAAATTTCCTAGAAAACTTTGTAAAGAAGCAAGAGTAAGGTTAGAAGGAAAAGGTGACATTAGGTTTTAAGGGACGAATTTGCATTAAAGAAATCTCTGAACCTAAGAAAGATATTGGAGGAATTAGCTGTATCTTCTCAGGAGCTACATTATGGCCACTTTTCTTTAATGCAGGAATGAGAAAATCACGTAAGGCATAGAGATCTGTATCTGATTTTCCCCATATTAAAATATCATCCGTATAATGAAAAACATTAAGGCCCTTATTATTATATGGGACAAGGGCAAATTTAACAGCCTCCTGACAAATTGTAGGACTATTGGCCATACCCTGTGGCAGCACCACCCATTCAAATCTGTCAGCAGGGATGGCATTATTAATAGAAGGAACAGAGAAGGCAAAACATTTACAATCTTGCAGATGCAAGGGAACAGAGAAAAAACAATCTTGTATATCAATAGCTATGATTGGAATTCCCATGGGAATTGCAGAAGCAAGAGGCAAACCCCTCTGGGGGAGCCCCAGACCTGCATAGTTTTATTTACTGCATGGAGATCTTGAAGGAGGCGCCATTTTCCCGAGCGCTTTTTAATCACAAAGACAGGAGTATTCCATGGGCTTCGAGAATGACAAATGTGTCCCAAGGACAACTGCTCTTGGACGAGCTCTTTTAAAATTTCTAGTTTATCCCTAGGTAAAGGCTACTGTTCCACCCAGACAGGCTCATTAGAAAGCCAGCTTAAGCGGGGTGTTTGGCTACGAACAGTGGCATTTAGTATTGGGGGTGCTGATTAGACCTGGTATCGCAGGAATGAGTGTTACGCTCTGCAGAGGCATCTGTGGATATCCTAACATCAAGACATTCCAGAATATCCCTGCCCAATAGGTTGGTACTAATATTAGCTACCAAAGGGTGGAAGTGTCTGGTAGAACCTTCCAGGTCTTCCCACATGAGCGAGTCTCATGTGCAAAATGATTGGGTCACCCCTCCTACTCCATGTATACTGGGTCCAGGGATGAGTTCCCAATCTTGGGGAACTTCTTCTTGCCTTAAAATCGTCTTTGCTGCCCCCATGTTAATCAAAAATTTAAAAGGAATATTGCCAATCTTTACTGTCATAGAAGGGTGACCCCATTCTAAAACAGGAGTGGCCACAAAATCTCAGGCCCTGAATTTGTACCATTCAGGGACGAACCATCTTTATGAAATTGGGACCAACAATCTCTCTTCCAATGAAACCCCTTACGACATCTTGGACAAACAGTACGTGGCCTCTGGCTCCCTGACTGAAAGCGGGGTTGCTCTGACTGGAGGCGTGGTCGCTCTAACTGGAGGCGGGGTTTCCCTGACTATGGAGCAGTAGAATTTAAAATCATTTTTAATTGATCTTTTCACTAGAATAGTATCTGCTTGACTGATCAAATACAAAATAAACTGCATAAATCAGACTAAATCAAATCTTAATATAATCAGCACAAAACATATTTCTAACTTAATGTATGATATGTTAATACTACTTTAGTCACTTTCAATGCGCAAAAGTAATTTTATATTTACTTGGGGGGTCTAAGTATTATCCCACTACTGATAACCCATATAGGTAAAAGACCACTTTAAGAAATGCCTGCTTTCTATTAAAGAAATACCACACAATAAAATTTATTTCTTTTGAATAGAGACAAAGAAAAATTGTGATAGAAGGGGGAAATAAAGAGGGAGAGAGAGCAATCCTTGGAGCACAATTTCACCACTAGTGAAGCTCCTCCCCCTAACCCCCTCAGGTGGAGAGTGGGAGTTTGAAGCAATGTGCTTGCACACTGTAGTGTGTGCATTCAGCCAGCCTCTCTACCACCTGGTCCTCAGACAATAACATTTAAGTGTTTGAAAGTAAGGATGTGTTGGGATGCCAAGATTATTTCTATTTACTATATTACCAAAGTTGAAGCTGTCATTTCTAATTCTCTATTTACTTGTACATTTACATATGTTGTGTATGTAGCTGCAGATATTTTCACGAACTTATTTTATTAGATGTAGAATTAAGATGGATCAGCACTGTTGTCCAAGGACACAGTGCCATACAAATGTGATATTTAATTAAATGTGCTTTAACAAATATATATATATATACATATACATATATATGTATATATATCTATACTCTTAGAGCTTGACAACTTGTAAATTCATTTTTTGACATCTGGTAACTTAATGTATGCCTTAAAAATTAAAAGTGGGCATGAATACCATTTACCAATATGCAACAAATACTTAGATATTTTATGTTGAAGATGTAAATACTAACCTTTTATATTAACAATTAGTAAACAATAGGGGCCAGCAGTGGCACACCTTATTGAGTGCATACATTACAGTGCACAGGGGCTCAGGTTGGGACCCCTGGTCCCCACCTGTGGGAGGAAAGATTTGCAAATGGTGAAGCAGTGTTGCAGGTGTGTCTCTCTCTCCCCATTCCCAACTGATTTCTTGCTTTCTCTATCCAATAAATAAAGAAAATTTTAAAAATGTTTTTCTTTAAAAAAACATTTAATAACCAATATGTATGACTGATATATATTATAAAATAGTAAATCACTGAAAAGCTTGGGATTATATGCAAGGAAGCACATAAGATAACAGAAACATGCACTTTGTGTTCATCTAGATCATCTGATAAGGCGTCGATCAATATATTTCAAAAATTTTGCAGTGGCATATTAGTTCATGTAAATTAGCTGAGAGAGGGAGGGGGAGAAGGAGAATGAGAGATATCAGTCTCTCTGCTCCGCTGGCCGTGAAACTTTCCCCATACAGATGGAGGTCGGGAGCTCACCTGGTGCTGAGGCATGGTAATGTATACTCCCCTGCCAGGTGAACCACCACCACCTACCTAGCCCTTAAAAATAATTCTTTTGATATTCATATCCAACTTCTGGATCCTTCAGTCATAAGAATTAAAAGTACTTGAACTGATTGGGGAAACACAGAGCCCACAAAGAACAAAGCATAAAGATTTTAATTACTGAGTAAGTAGAAATTATAGAACTAAACTAGCTTAATCAGTGCTTGGTGGTGGAATTTTAAGTACCTATATGGCTAGAATTAGATGAGATGGTCAGGATGGAGTCATCATGATTTTCCAGTTTGACTATAGGACCCCATAAAAAAAGGAAACAGCATTTGATAGAGCTTTTCAGAAATAAAAGATGATCTAGATTTTTCAGCAAAAGCTTAGCGGCAAACAAATGTGTAGAGCGGTAAACACAAGCCAAAACTCTGCAAATAGCAAATTCTATATATAGAACAATTTTTGCATGAGGGAGTCCAGAAGGTCCCTCCACAGATGCCACAGCAATACTGATGAGGACATTAAAGTACACCAACAGACTCAGCTTCACTTACTTTTTCCAGGCCTACACATACAAAGTCAGGTTCTTGACAGTGAAGAGATTACTGGGTTCATGGCAACTGCCTGTCAGGATTGGGTCCTGACATCCACAGTGTAACTGGAAATCCTGAGACGTACCTTTCTCGTTATTCTGTGTGCATAGTTTACAAACAAAATTGCTGCTAGTATCCGTACGTCGTAATCCTCCGCTTTTGCTGTTTCCATTATCATCCTAAACTAGTCCTGGAGTCTTGCCACAAATGGATTGATTCTCTACTGAATAACAGTAGATAGGACATTCTATAATAATTTATTCAATATCATTCAACCCCAATTTGAATCCACTTACTTCATGCTCATCATATGTCTTTCAACAATATTGTGGGTTTCTAATTTTCATAGGAGAGGAGTGCTAACCAAATAATGTTTAATAACCCCAAACTTCAGCTACTGCAAAATCAGAAAAAAAATTGATTCTTCTACAAAGACTCTGAAATTTATAAATCTACATGTCTCAGAATTCAGTTTAACTCAATATCTCACACATTTTGCAATGAAATATTTACTAATCACTTAAAATATATATTAAAATTTTGGATAACTGGATTATGTCATATGCTAATTAGTTTCAACTCTCATTACACCTTAGAATTATATGACAGCCACCTAAAATATTGAAAATGTAATTTTAGATTAGATTGCAAAAATGCTCTAATTTGACTTATTTATTCTTCCTTAAAAATGTTCTTTTATAAACAGTTCCTTATTTTTTATTAAAAGTCACTGAATTGCCTCCTATAATACTTTAGCATCAACTTAATATTTTGCTAATAGGCCACAAAGAGTTTAAAGTATAAGCAAAAGTGAAAAAATTACTGAAAAGGACTGTAAAGTTTTGAAAATAACAAACAAGAGAAAACTTTTCACAGTATATCTAAAACACTCTCTTTATCCTAGCAGTTGGTGAATTGTTGCCTATTTAAATAATCTACAGCAAAATAAGTTCTATTTTTGCTTGAAAATTGTGAGAAATTCTAGCCTGAAAAGGTACTTGTCATGAAGTTACATACAAATGTAAATACAAGCTAAGAATAACAGTACCATCTGAACCATAATTATAGTGCAGTGTTATAATCTAAATCTTCAGTAACTTTCTAGAAATAATTATTTCTTAAGAAGTGAAAACTAGTTTCAATACTTCAAACTTGTGTAGCTCTTAAATTTTTACGTGCCAACTCTTTAAAAACTACTTTTACTTAAATTGCTTTGTAAGTAAGAATTAAGCCAAATTGAGCAACGATTTATAGGATTATCTGAATTACAAATGCAAAGTTAATTTTAAAAGTATCTTTAATGTTTAAAATTCTAAATATATCAGTAAGACATCTTTTATAAATATAAAATTATGATACAGAAATGCTTAATCTTCATCATTCCCTTTGCCTTTTTCCCCATCCTCAGAGCCCTTTGCTGTGGTGCAACACACCACACCAAGTCTAAGTTTCAATTTGTGTTTTCCCTTTCTCTCTCTGTTTCTCTAAAGATCGCTTTTTTAAAAAAAATTAAAATTGATTGATTTGATTTTTATAGGAAAGAAAGAAATTGGAAGAGGAAGAGACAGAGAAAGAGAGAGAGAGAGAGATAGAAGGAAATACCTGTAGCACTGTTTCAACACGTGTAAAGCTTCCCCCTTGCAGTGGGATCTTGGGCTTGAAACAGAGTCCTTGTGCTCAGTAACATGTGAACTCAATCATACTGTTGGGTGCAAACAGAAAAACATGATAAAATAAGACACTATCATTATCCACATCTGGGAAAAGGAAGTTTCATGGTTCCCAGAAGAGATCTCTAAAATGAGAGATAGATGGTACACAAAAATGACAACTACACCTCTCTGTCTTCCCCTCCTGTCTCCATTTCTCTCTGTCCTATCCAACAACAACAACAGCTATGACAACAATAACAACTACAACAAGCACAACAACAAGGGCAACAAAATGGGAAAAATAGCCTCCAGGAGCAGTGGATTTGTAGTGCAGGCACCGAGCCTGAGGAATAACCCTGGAGGCAAGAAAAATTAAAAAATAAATAATGTTTTTTTAAATGGCAACTATGAGATCCAGTTCTACTTGAGTGAAAAGTGAAAATGCCAAGAAGGTGACAGCCACTACTTTACCCCCAGAGAAAGTTTCAGTAGATTCTGACGGCCTTGCCAAATGTTTCCAGATTAGCTTCTTCTAGCGTTTGCCCTTCTTCCGTAGCCAGTCAACAGCGTCAGGTTGAGCCTGATGTCTGCTTGTTGCTAGCTTTGAAAGTGACTGGGATCCATGTGGATTCAGTCGGCTAGGAAGGATCGTCAGTTTCCCCAATGAATGGGTACTCACGGGATGCACCACGAGAAGGTCGATCCAATGCATCCCTCCAGATTAGCTGATGAGTCATTTTTACATGTGGGTTAGGCACTATTCAATCTGCTCCCTTCATACTTGTTCTCAAGTTTAATTATTTTGCACAAGTACAGTAAGTACTTTATTCCTCATATTAAATTTCTTGCTGACAAGCCCATGTCTTTCAAAGCTAAATGTTTTGGGTGATATGTATCTTCCATGCAATTTACACAGATGGGGCTTCAGATATAGAAAACAAATTTCTCATTTTTTTTTTTAGAGAAATACACTGTATTTGTAAACACCCTCCCAATTATGGTTCCCCATACCATTCATTGTCTTAAGGTAATGACAATAAATACACTGTTGCTACAGAACTCTTGCAACAGAAAATTGATGATCTTTTCCTAGCATTTTATTTTTCAAAACATACAAAATAAGAACTTCAGAAATGAATTTTATTTACTTACTTATTTATTTAAATTTATTTACCAGGCAGTGATCAGCTTTGGTGCAGAGGACTAAACCTGGGACTTTGGAGCCTCAGGTATGAGAATCTCTTTGCATAACCATGATGCTATCTACCCCCACACAAATCAATAATTTTTTTTTAAACTAGAAATGTGTCAATATGTAACAAACATCATCACAGCTGGTTCAACATAATATGATAATTCTTATTTTACTTTTTGAGGAGTTTTGGGTATATGGACATGCACCCATATAATTGGGATTCCTTGATAAAACAATATTTCTGCCTCTCCAGCTTATTTTAATGTCATGGTTACCCCACCCCATTTTTTGTTACTGCTATCTCTGTTCTCGGCAGGTCCCTTGGTATGCAAGGTTGTTCACTTTATTGTCACCTTTTTACATATGAAAATCTTGTATATTTGATGTGTTTGAGGAAGAAAATGGGACAAGTTATTCCTATTCTGCCATTTTGAATCTTCTCTTCTGTATTATTTTAACATATTTACCGAATCTTTACTCAGAGTTCTGAGTCTTGCTTTTCCGTAAGAATTGACACACTAATATAGTGAGTGAAACATTGATCTTAGTGATGTGCATGATATGACATACGGTGATTTTCAAGTATGAAGAACTTCAACATATAATGGAATGCTGCTTCAATAAAGAATGCAGATACATCTCATACAGGGGGGATTCAAAGTTCATCATCAACCATAACACTTTCATTAATTATTTAAATATCATAAATATTTTTGTGAAAATCTCATCATAAAGACATTTATTTAAATTAATACAATTAGCGCAATGCTTCAGATTCATTAATCTTAATTTACTCAGTTACCCTTGTGATATATTGCCATGTAATAAAAGCATCACAAGAATTTAACTTGCAAGATATATTTGCCAATTCTTAGTAGTGAAATTTAGGAGATCCTTGTGCAGATTAATAAAATTGATTTTGCTTAATTTTGTTTATTTGTTTAAATAAATTAAACTACCATGTGCGTTTTGAAAAAGTGAAATGCTAGAAAAGTACTTCAAAAATTAATATTTTTTAAAAAACTGGAAAGGTGTCAGCGTATAATAAACATTTTCACGGATGGTTAAACATAATTTGATAATGTGTATATATTTACATGAATAACTTGAAATAATATATGCTTCTATTTACAAAAATATCAGTCTGATTCCTACGGAATTCCTTTATGGTAGAGCCCTGTCACATATGAATAAAATGAAAATAGTTTTCTCTGACACTAGATATATGTCCATATACCAAGAAAATGCCAAAGCATAAAAAATGATAACCAATTTTATATTCCAAGTGTTCTGTTAACCATAATTGTCAGTAATGTAGTATGTACAATATATTTATTATTGTTTTTTCTTTGAATACACTTTAAGTAACTTTATAATTACCAACTGACATCAGTGTCCAAAGCAAAATTAATATCTTGATTCCAATAGTCATTTAAAGCTTGCTGATATTATTTCGCCAGTATTTGTATTTTGAATGGATTTCTTAATTCTCACATCATAGTGACTTTTCTAAACGTAGTCATGCATAGTTTATTAATATGCATGGTGATTGATATGGATCTAATTTTATCTTTTTTCCATCCAGCTAATATTCTCCTATAAATAAATCATATCTTAAAATTTTATAATACATGGGTCTCTTTCTGAGTCCCTTTTATGTGACTAATATACCCATGAACAAGCATAAGTTTGGAGGATTTGTTTCTTGAAAATTCACATTGTATCTTTATTTTGAAATAGTTTTTTTAATTTTTAAAAAATTTTTATTTAAGAAAGGATTAACAAAACCATAGGGTAGGAGGGGTACAATTCCACACAATTCCCACCACCCAATCTCCATATCCCACCCCCTCCCCCGATAGCTTTCCCATTCTCTATTCCTCTGGGAGCATGGACCCAGGGTCATTGTGGGTTGCAGAAGGTGGAAGGTCTGGCATCTGTAATTGCTTCCCCGCTGAACATGGGCGTTGACTGGTCGGTCCATACTCCCAGTCTGCCTCTCTCTTTCCCTAGAAGGGTGTGTCTCTGGGGAAGCTGAGCTCCAGGACACATTGGTGGGGTCTTCAGTCTAGGGAAGCCTGGCCGGCATCCTGATGACATCTGGAACCTGGTGACTGAAAAGAGAGTTAACATACAAAGCCAAACAAATTGTTGAGCAATCATGGACCCAAAGCTTGGAATAGTGGAGAGGAAGTGTTAGGGGGATACTCACTGCAAACTCTAGTGTACTTCTACTTTCAGGTATATATTTTGCAGTAGTTTACGAATACGTGTGAACATATGCTCTCTCTCACAGAAACTGGTGTATATCTAGGTTTTGGGACTATGTTAGAAAGTGAACCACCTGGGATGGAATTAGAGTATACTATGAAAGGAAAGGTCTCACCCGAGTACTGAAGCTGAAGGATTGTCATTCTACACGTGAAGTCTCTGGACATAGTCTGAAGTGAAGCATGTTGAGGTGGCAATCGTTGTGTTGTTTAGGTTGTGATCGGCAGATGCAATATTATTTGATATGGATTGGGAGAGGCTTACGGGAAAGTGGGCCCTATCCAAAGGTTCCAGGACTGGGGGAAGCAGAGGCTCTATTGTGGAGATTTGAGGTGCCTTTTACACATACAAATATTATCTTTAATTGCATCTAAGTTTCACTGTGAATTTTATAGATATAATTATCAGTAGATAAACCTTAATATAGACATTCTTATCTATAAGTTAGGTTTAAGAAGTTAAATTTATTTTCTACTGTTATAAATAAGATTATTCATTGATATTATATCTTATGACTAGTCACTGATTCTATGAGGGTTTCATTTTGCATATTTGCATTGTCTTATAATAATGAGTTTTGGGGGCTGGGTGGGAGTGCCACAGGTTAACCACACATAGCACAAAGGGCAAGGAACAGTTTAAGGATCTGGGTTTGAGCTCCTGGCTCCCCACCTCAGAGGGGTCCTTTCACAAGCAGTAAAGCAGGTCTACAGGTGTCTATATTTCTCTCTGCCTCTCTGTATTCCCCTTCTTTCTCAATTTATCTCTGTCCTATCCAACAACAACAATAACAAGGGCAACAAAATGGAGGGGAAACGGCCTTACGCATAAGTGATTTCACTGTATAGAGATTTTTTTCATTTAGATAGAGAAGAAAAACAAACTAGAGTGTTGCTATAATACAGAGCTTTCCTTAGTGCTATCCTATGTCCCATGTGTTACTGAACCAAGAACCTGAACTGCTTTTGTAGCAAGAATGTCCTATCTGATGATCTACCTCTCCAGCTCTGGAATATACTAAATATATACTGCATAGAGTTTATTAGACCTGATTTAGAATGCACCATTGATGTAAAAGGCATATATGTGTGTGTGTGTGCATGTGTGTGTGTTATCACACCCACAAGCTTGCACATACAGTTTTATTTCCTTCAAGCTTTGCCCCAGAAACTGCAATTAAATTTTAGCAAAAGATTGAGACTATGATTAAGGCAGATCATATCTAATTTTTATAAAATAGTTATTGTTTTTACTGAATTTTGAGAATGGCTCTAAGTAGTATACATACTTTCTATAACTAGGTGTCACTTATCTTCCTTTGCATTGGATAATGTACACTGACATTTCAAAAGTATCTTTTTCTGGCATTATTGGTATTAGGTTTACTTATCATTGTAATTCATCATAAAATTGTAAGGTATTGTCCTATATCTTTAGTACTTTGAAAATAATTTATGGAACATTTGACCTATGTAGTTTCTGAAGACCCAGAAGATTTTTCTCATTGAAAATAATTTGACCTGGCTTTGATTAGTGAAGTCTATATGATGGGAGGAGTGCTCCTTCAATTCATTATTCATTTGTACTTTTTTTTTTTCAGACATCTGTTCATTCAAATTTTTTTTTTTTTAATATTTATTTTATTTATTTATTCCCTTTTGTTGCCCTTGTTGTTTTATTGTTGTAGCTATTATTGTTATTGTCGTTGTTGGATAGGACAGAGAGAAATGGAGAGAGGAGGGGAAGACAGAGAGGAGGAGAGAAAGATAGACACCTGCAGACCTGCTTCACCGCCTGTGAAGCGACTCCCCTGCAGGTGGGGAGCCGGGGTTCGAACCGGGATCCTTATGCCGGTCCTTGTGCTTTGCACCACCTGCGCTTAACCCGCTGTGCTACAGCCCAACTCCCCCTCATTAAAATATTTTATCTCTACAGGATGCTTTGATAAATTATATTCCCTTCTAACTTGTTACAACATAGAGCACATAAAATATGTTGTATTGTAGAGTGAACAACAGGAATTTAGAACATTTTACTTCTTTTTGATTTCTGCTTTTTAGTCCTTGGCTAAAATAAATACTTACAGCTAATCTTCATTACTGAGGATTAGCCAGTATTTTCTTGATTAGATGGATTTCTTCCTCTACTAGATTGAATAAGAAAAAAAAAATCACAAGTTGAGAATTCCTTAGTCAGTTTAGTGACGCAAATACCTTATTTTCTTGACACTTACTTGAATAAATTCAGCTACACACTCAACACAAATCTTTTTTTTTTTTTTTACCAGAGCACTGTTCAGCTCTGGCTTTTGGTGGTGCAGGGGATTGAACCTGGACTTCATGGAGCCTCAGGCATGAGAGTCTGTTTGCATAGCCATTATGCTATCTACCCCGGCCCACAAATCTTTGATATAGTCATTCTGTAGAGAAGTTTTATTTATTTTTTTTAAATATTTATTTTATTTATTTATTCCCTTTTGTTGCCCTTGTTTTTTTTTTTATTGTTGTAGTTATTATTGTTGTTGTTCTTGGATAGGACAGAGAGAAATGGAGAGAGGAGGGGAAGACGGAGAGGAGGAGAGAAAGACAGACACCTGCAGACCTGCTTCACCGCCTGTGAAGCGACTCCCCTGCAGGTGGGGAGCCAGGGTTCGAACCAGGATCCTTATGCCGGTCCTTGTGCTTTGCGCCATCTGCGCTTAACCCGCTGCGCTACAGCCCGACTCCCTGTAGAGAAGTTTTATAACATACTCTTTAACTAGGGAAATCTTATGTCAGTCTAATTCTCTTACCCATTTTGGTTGTTTGTTCTTTCAGCCAGAAACTTCTGGGATAAATTTAATTGAAAAATTTAATAGAATCTCAGTATATTCCAAAATTGACTTTGTCAATTCAGTTCTCCTTGTTACTTCTTTAGTCCATTCAATATGTATATTCTGATATTTCCAAGAAAAAAATTATAGTTTTCAGTATTCATTTTACTCTTTTACCCTGGAACTTGTCCAGGTAATCCAGTTAGACATTTATAGATCTTCCGTTTTTTTCTGTTTTAAAATATTTTTCTAACTTCCAGTTCAAGAATAAGCTTTGATTAATTTTTTCCAATATTTTGCTGTTTCTTTTTTATTTATAATGTTTCCATCAAGTGTAATTATTCTTAAAATTTTAGAATGCATTTATGATTTTAGTTATTATTTTATATATTACTTCTGAGTACAGTTAGTTCTCATTTTTCCATATTCTCCTTTTTTAAAAATTATTTATAAAAAGGACACTGACAAAACCATAGGATAAGAGGGGTACAACTCCACTTAATTCTCACCACCAGAACTCCATATCCCATCCCCTCCCTTGATAGCTTTCCTATTCTTTATCCCCCTGGGAGTATGGAGCCAAGATCATTGTGAGATGCAGAAGGTGGAAGGTCTGGCTTCTGTAATTGCTTCCAAGCTGAACATGGGCTTTGACAGGTCGATCCATACCCCCAGCCTGCATCTCTCTTTCCCTAGTGGGGTGGGGTTCTGCACTACTCCAGCCTTTAGGTTTATATTTTTCCTTTTTATGTTCCTAGAACTTTTTAGTAATTGTTTTCTATTTGGCAAATACACAATAAACGTGTCTAATATCTTGTGCACCTTTAATGTACAATTTAAAATGTGTTCTCTCATGCATAATGTTAAGATTTCTATGGTAAAAATGTGTGATCTGAGGTGGTCAGTAAGGCACCAATAAATGTTCTAATTTATTTAATATTTTAAAAATAAACAAGTCTTCTGATAGTTGCAATTATTTTCAATTTTGTACACCAGTGCTTTTAGTGATTATACTATTAATGAATTTAGCAGTTCTCAATTTTTCTTTTACACTTTCTGCATATTGTTATTAGTAGTAGAAGTAGTACTCTTACTCTTACTATTATTTTTGGTCATCTCCAAGGCTTTACGTCTCTAAGCTGACTTTTTTCAAGTAGAAAAAGAAGGACAAGACTAGCAAGATAACTTGGATAGTGCACTTGCTTTGTCACTGGGATGACCCAGTTTTGACTACACTGAAGGAACTTGTCCAAATGTTATGGTATTTTTATCTCTGTAACATTATCTCTATCTGTCCCTCTCTCTATAAAAGAAAAAAGTTGACTTGGAATTGTGAGGGACTAACAAAAATATGAGAGAGAAAGAGAGGGGGGGGGGAATATGAGACTATAGCTCTGAAACTTCAGTGTGTTGAGAACCAGGCTCAAATTGGAACACACACACACACACACACACACACACACACACACACACTTTGTACACATTAAGTTATTGCTTGAGTTTAAATAAATGCATTTTTATTTCTATTCTTATTACTGGATAGAGAGAGAGAGAGAGAGCAAGAGAGAAATTGAGAGGAGAGGAGGAGTAGGAGGAGGATGAGAGAGAGAGAGAGAGAGAGAGAGAGAGAGAGAGAGACCTGCAGTCCTGCTTCAACACTCATGAAGCTCTTGCCCTTCATGTGGAAACCAGGGTCTTGAATCTGGGTCTGTGTGCATTGTAACTGTAAGGTGTGCATTTAATCAGGTACACCACTGCCTGGTGCCTAAGAAACATTTTTTTTTAAATTTATTCCCTTTTGTTGTTTTACTGTTGTTGTTGTTATTAAAGTCGTTGTTGTTGGATAGGACAGAGAGAAATGAAGAGAGGAAGGGAAGACAGAGACAGGGAGAGAAAGATAGACACCTGCAGACCTGCTTCACTGCCTGTGAAGTGACTGACTGTCCTACAGGTGGGGATCCAAGGGCTCAAAGAAATGGTTTGTGGTGTTTGTTTTTATTACAGATAGTCTATAGCACTGTTTAGCTCTGAACCCTAAGTCATACATAATGTTATTTCATGCTTTGCTCGTATAGCTAAATAAAAGTTTTCCCAAGTAAATATGTTTTTATTTAATCTTCTGATTTCCTGAAAGTTAGCTTTAAAATAGTGTGTTCTCAAACTGCAGACTTGCAATTCCTTCTCCAGAAAGCATCTCACATCTATCAGAAATACTTTTTACAAGTAATAGTTTTTTAATTTCTTCTGATGGTTTTAGGTTAATCTAATCACAGGACTAAACTATTATCTCCAATTTGGTTTTCTAGTACTGCTTTTGCTTTCTAAAAATGAAGAACTTAGGTAGAAGGGTGAGCAAAAAATGTGTTGAGTTTGTATTTGCTATTTCACTTCTAGATTATTAAAATTATGTCATTGCCTTCTAAATATACTGAAATCGTTAATTTTATGTCTTTTGTTTTTGAGGACATGGTGACAGATATTAATATATTTACTCACAGTTAACTTTGCTGTGCATAATTCCTAGCCAATGTATACATTAAAAAGATCATAGTTCTCTCATATTACATCCAGATTCTCATTTTCTGTAATATAAGTATCTTGAATAAAATTCACTATCTTGCTTGGTCCTAAAGCTTATGTTCTGTGTTGTGCTTTTGTTAGTTTTTCTAGTTACATAAATAATAAGCACAAAAACTTATAGGCTAGCTAGTGTTCTAGTCTTGCAAGAGAAATACAGAGAATCTTAGTAATTATTTATCATCTCTTCTACTTTGACTAATCCTTAGCTATTTATTTCTTAACCAATAGGTTTCTGTCAGTAGTGTGGTGTATGTGTGTGTGTGTGTGTGTGTGTGTGTGTGTGTGTGTGTTAGATCTCATTAGTTTCTGCTTGTGTATACTAATATCATCTTTCCAACACTCAGGATTTTAAATTAGCAAAGCAATAAAATTCAGCATCTGTGTACACAAATTTCACATGAAGCTCAGGCATGCATGGTAAAGAGAAAAGGGTAATAGGAAGTGGAATCAAAGTTTATTAAAATATAATTTTATGCCTGATTTGGTTAGAATTGGCCTGATTTCATTTGCACTTCACATCAGCAGCTGCCAATTTAGTATAATTTGGAACCATAAATTATTGATGACAAAATATAATTAAATTTCTTATCAAGTTTAAAGAACTATGAAGTTCTTTTGCTGATAAAAAGAGGAAGAAAATCCTTGTGGCACATAGTCAAGGTCATTATGTAAAAGAAATATGATCACATGTTTTATGATGATTTTAGAAACAAAATTAAAAATATATATATTAAGGATGTAAAATGATATTTCTTCTCTTCTGCTTAAACATTTGGTAATGTCACCCAGGATTTCACCTTCTCTTTCCTATTTTCTCTTTCTTCCCCACAAACGCCTCATTCTCAACCTTGTTTTTCATCTCTTGAGGTTCATTTTAGTTGAATCCCATTATTTTGCCTAAAGTTGAGGCTGTGTTTAGGCCAACATGGGTGGGTGACAAAGAAAATGCTGTCAATCTCAAGAAAATCCTATTAAAGAAAAAAAACACTGGTAATGACCGAGTCAATTTCACACTATTGTTTTATTTTTGTTATGAATTACCTGAAGTTTTTATTTAACTGAGTTATATCAAAACTGAAATAGGGAAGTTGGACAAGAGTGTACTCAGTTGAGTGCAGATGTAACCATGTGCAAGGATCAGGATTCAAAACCTCAGTTCTTATCTACAGAGGGGGAGTTTCACGAATGGTGAATCAGTGCCACAGATATCACAAGTTCCCTCTCCCTCTCTGTGTCCTCCTTCTATATCATTCTTCTCTTCTGTCTCTATCAAATAAATGAATACATAAATAAAATTTTTGAAAAATAGATTGAGGGATATCTTAAGCATAATTGCAAAGAAAAATATGTAATGAAGATATACATGGACTGCTATGGATTAAAATAAGGAAAACTGAATTTGAAGCAATTTATATAAACTAAGAGCATATGAATACTTTTGTTTTGGATTATTAAGTGTACTATAATGCATTTAATGCTAAGTAGTATCTTTCAAATATGCTGTCTATTCAAGGAAACTGTCAATTGGGCTTTTCATGAGCAGTTCTTTGGTAAGTTGTATTTAGCTAATAGAGAGTGAGGGAAGGTCTATGTCCATACCACCCTGAACATGTCTGATCTTGTCTGATCTCGGAAAGTGAGGGATATTACTAATAAAATAAGACAATTTAGATGAACTCAACCTTTCATATTAACAATTTACCCTTTCCCTTATTCTATAAGAAAGGAATTTTTTTTTTCCTCCTCCTCCAGGGTTATTGCTGGGCTCGGTGCCTGCACCATGAATCCACCGCTCCTGGAGGCCATTCCCCCCCCCCCTTTTGTTGCCCTTGTTGTAGCTTTGTTGTGGTTATTATTATTGCTTGTTGACGCAATTCGTTGTTGGATAGGACAGAGAGAAATGGAGAGAGGAGGGGAAGACAGAGAAGGGGAGAGAAAGATAGACACCTGCAGACCTGCTTCACCGCCTGTGAAGAGAATCCCCTGCATGTGGGGAGCCGGGGGCTCGAACCGGGATCCTTACTCCGGTTCCTGTGCTTTGCGCCACATGTGCTTAACCTACTGTGCCACCGCCCGACCCCAAGAAAGGAATATTTAAGATGAGATGTTTGTCTCTTTTTTTTCAGACACCATATACTTTTTCTAGGAAAATGCAATATAGCATGCTTACAGACATATATGGGTCATTCGAAGATTGATCATAAGTTGATTTAAATACACTTTTTTTATATATCCCAGCCTGTCTACCTGAAATGAACAGTTTAAATGTTCAGTTTTAATTATCTAACTCCTTTCATCCTTTTTTGTAAATTTGATTAGTGAGGAGCAGGGTGGTGGTGCACCTAGTTGAGTGCACATTACAATGAACAAGGACCCGGGTTCTAGCCCCCCACTCTCCACTTGCAGGGGAAAAGCTTCACAAGTGATGAAGCAAAGCTTCAGGTGTATCCCTATCTTTCTCCCGCTCTACCTCCCCTTATTCTCATTTTATGGCTACCTCTATCCAATAAATAAGTAAAATTTATTTAAAAATAAATTAAAATTAGACTAGTGACAATATTGATCAACAAAATTATAAGATAACTGGGGTGTAATACTGCACCATTCCCTCCACCAGAGTCTGTATCCCCATTTTGTCCACTGGAAGCTATCATAGTTCGTAGACATTAGTTGGCTATTACTCTATAACTATTTGTTTATAATTTTCTATATTTGACCATTTTGTCTTATGGTCTTGCCTTCTCTCCTTTTTCTTTTCTAAGTCATATCTACTCCTATTACTACTTCTGGATGTCCTTCTTTTTTCCTCTTCTCTCTCTGGGTCCCAATGGAGTTGGAATTCAGAGCCCTCTGATCATCTTCTCCTATCATTTCTTCCCCTCTTGGAGTATGGATCAGACTTTTTGGGGTTGAGACGATGGGAGTTCTGGATTCTGTAATTGTTTCTCTGTTGCACATGGGTGTTGCAGGTTGATCCATACCCCAGCCTGTCAAAGATGAGGTTTTATGAGAGAACATAAAGTAGTGTTTACATTAAGCAAAAATCCAATGAATGTTTGAAAACAATCAGAAGCAATGATTTAAATTTGGATATATGAAATCATACATTAATCAAGTCAAAACTAAAGGCAGTTTAAAAATTATCTAGTCCAATTGCCACATTTATATTTGCATATATAAATTCATGGAAAACTGGATTACATGAAGCACACTATCTTGTCATCTAAATGAAACAGAACATAGCTGTGTAGGGTCCAAACAAATACTAATGAGTGAGCCCAGATACTGTACAGTTGCTTAGGAACGTAAAGAATTCTAGGCAAACCAAGTTGCAGATGCTATCATGATTTCATCCTGACTTCTCTGGGCAGACAGTCTTACCAGTGTGTCGAGGAACTTTACCTCCCCAGAACCCTGCTCCACTAGGGAAAGATAGAAACAGGCGAGGGTTATGGATCAACCTGCCAATGTCCATGTCCAATAGAAAAGCAATTAACAAAGAACTGTAACCTTCTGCAACCCCAAAATAATTTTGGTCCATACTTCCAGAGGAGGAGAAATTTTAGGTGAAGATGACTAGAGGGCTCTGAACTCTAACACTCCATCAGGACCCAAAGAAGAGAAAAAAAGAAAGGACATTTGGAAGTAGTATTAGGTGTAGCTGTGACACTGAACAGAAGAAAAGGCAGGACCATAAAAAATGGGTAAGTATATACAAATATAGACAGTTATAAAAATAATAGGCAACCCATATCTGCAACCATGGGAGAACTACTATAGTTTCCAATGGAGGGAATGAGGCACATAAATCTGATGGTGGGAATGGTGTAGAATTATACCCCTGTTATAACTAATCAATTTTAAGTCACTAATAAAATTTAAAAATCAATTTTAAATCACTAATAAAAGTTAAAAAATTCTGGGCAAGTTCAACATGCAATACAGATATTAGTAAAAATGAATTTGGCATTTCTTGCCTTGTAAATATCAGAAGCCAGAGACAGAAGAAAGACCTTCATGAGAACAAAAAACCAGTAATGCCAGTATTGAGTGACTAATATTGTTCTAAGTTTAAAATAAATGAGTTTATTTTTTCAGGCATAATAAAACAAGGTCAAGTTCCTTAGGATGTCACACTCAAACAATAGACCCAGGCATAAAGCCAACTTTCTACTAATTGATGCTTTTTAACAGGGGGAAAAAAAAGAAGTATAATACTAAAGAGTCACTATCCTGCCTGGGTTTGGGGAAAGCTTAATTCTAATAACATGCACTCTAATTTGGAGAAAATAAAGAACTGACCAAAGGTTAATAGTTTGCATATTTCAGGTTCAGGGGGAAAAAACCTGGATTTCATAACATATGGGTTGGTATGTATTTTACTATATTCATTTTTTAATTAGAGTTAGCTTAAAACTAAATATATCCTGAACATTACATTCAAGCTATCATTCATGTATTACCAAACGATACATACTACATCCTGCTCATACAGAAAGTCTAGTTTCTATATGCCCTATGCAATTGCCCCTTTTAGCTAATTTACTTACCTCTTTGTTTCTGGTTACCACTATTGTTTTATATCCTAAGACTTTGTTCCTATTGTATTTATTCTTTTCTTTTCTTTACTCTGAGTGGAGTTAAAAATGGAATCTTATCAATTGTTATGAAGTAGACTTAAAACAATATATGCCTTGTGAAATGAATGTTGGAATAAGACAATTACTAGAATCATTACTGTTGAATTTGAAAATATGAGGAAAGCAAATAGTACTTAAATTTATTGGGAGTTTTAGCTTAGATAATACAATTCAAATAATGTTTTCATACAAACATATAAAATGTTGAAAACAAACCAATAAATGCTATAAATAACAGAAAAAATTAACAATGCACAAATAATAAAATCATCATAACCTTCTCCTTAACCTTTATTATCTTCCACTTTGCTTGATCAGCATATAAGTATTATAAAACTGAAACTATGTAACATCTAGACTATAAGGATTAATTTATTAACTTAAATACAGTAAAGTTTTCCAAAATATAATTATAAAATCCAGAAACACAAGTGAAAATATTTTTAATTTGTCAGTATATAATTTTCTGCATGAGTAACATAATGAAGCGTGTCAAAGACAAAACAATAAAGAAACTTAATGTGTAACTCAGGTGGTGAGGAATAAGTAGGATTTTATTTCTTTGTTTCTTTTCACTATATAATTATCACTTACAAATCATCTTAGTTGAAAATGTTCAAAAATGATTACTAGTATTGCATTAAAAGAAAGGAGATTATAGCTAATAACAAAATAAAGTCTATCCCCACTCAGAAAACAAGTCAGAGATAAAAGGGAAGTTCTCACATTGACAAGTATTAATCAGTATAATAATAATAATTCTATTTAGCACTTAATGCACTAGCAGTTACAAGAAATGTGTGTTATTTTGTCAACTATACACTAAGGAATTTCTATATTTGTCTTTTAAAAACTATCAGGAAGTTGAAGAATGCTCCTTTTTGTAAAGTTTCTCATTCTTTAAATTGTAGTAAAGAATATGATTTTTAATGTTTAATGTTTAATATACCTAATAAGAGCTCCTATCAATTATAATTAATAATGAATATAAGAATTAATCCCTTAAATCAACATAGAAACTGCTTATCATGTTAAATTCTCTGTTGCCATTTTGTAATATTTATTTAAGAGTACCTGAACCTACCTAGCATGTAATCAGCATGTCAGATTTAGAAATTCTGTTATTCACATAGTTATTACAAGTGACTAGAGTTAATTTAAAATAAGCAAGATACTACTTCAGAATGTTTCAGATCAATAATGCTTCTATCTAACTTACAAAGTACATGCAAATAAAAATTACTCTGAACTCAGCACAAAAATGATCTAGCATTGTAACATTTAACAACATGTAACAATTCATTTTATGGTACTCATGTAACAGTGTAGATATTCTTCACTTTCAGGTAAAGGTTTAATAATAGGCAAAATGTAATTTGTGAAGAGATTTTATAATGTATGATTTCAAAAATCCTTGAAAAAATGTTTAGCTTTGAAAACTATTGATCATATTCTGATCTCATTATGTTTATGTCAATGCATATGAAAAGCAACTGTGTATACTTTGGACTTTGTAATGAAAAGCAACTGTGTATACTTTGGACTCTGTAATGATAGTCCAAATATTCCTGCTATGTCATAGACTGTGCTTCATCACCCCAGACCAAATTTCAATTTTTCAGAGAGACAGAGAGCCATAGGCAAAGAAAGACACGGGAACACTGAAACTTCCATCAATGTAGCATGTCCCAGGCTGTAATATGAGCCATGCTCAGAATAAAGCTGAGCTTTTTTGCTGCCCCGAAACTTCATTTTCTAAATTGATTCTGACATTCACAGACCTTCTGTAGATAATATCAAGCTCTATAGAGGGTGTATCTGTTCCCATGTAAACTCTAATAACAGACAAACTAACATAATTGAGAAATTTATCTCCCATGACCAAAGTTCCTTATATGAAGGAGGATATAATATACAGTATAAGTTATTCTTTCTTAAAAATTTTGCTTCCAGTTTGTCCAATTTTCCAACAGAAAAACATACGCAAGAACAATATGGTAAATATACCTGTTAATGAGCTAACTTACTCTGTAAAGTAAACCATTCTCTATATCAAAACTCATATTGTACTCCAGATACAATTTGGCCAACTAGTAAATAAGTGATGTGGCATTACTACATCTTTAATATTTTTAAATTTGATTTTCTATCTAAAAGAGTTAAATATAATTTCTACTACACAGGCCCTGGTTTACTTTAATATCAGTGGTTTAAATATAATTTGATATCAACTTACATAGAGATGGAATAAGTAGATTATAAGCAGAATCAAAAAGAAGAAAATAACATTTCTCCAGAGATAAGATCACACTGCAAGAAATGTGATTCAAGGATAGCCTTAGTAATGGATACAGTTAATATCCATGTTCAAAAACAACAAAAAAGTACAATAACCATATCACTGAAGGACCTACGGTTTCTATTTAATTTTATTTGGCTACTGCTGTGGTGGTATTGACATAATGACTTCCATTCCTGAGACTCAGAAGTTCCAGATTCAATGACCCTATTATCATCATAAGCCAGAGCTGAGCAATGCTCTAGTCTCTATAATAAATAAAACTATATATATGAGGGATTTAATATTCATTACACAAAATTAGGAGATAACAGGAATGTAATTCCTCATTGTCCCCACCCATTCAGGAAGGAATGCAATAGTAAAAGTATACCAATAACTCTCCCCCAATGTCTTCTTAACTGGCTAACATGAACCTTTCAACTGAATAACTATCTAGAAAAGAAAATATAAGTATTTTGGTTAGAAAGAGTGGGGAAAAAAGTAAATTTTGCCTCTGCTCTTGATAACAGTATCATCTTATTTTAAAGAAATTTAGCAAGAAGAAGCCTTGCTCATAAAGCTGGCAGTCTATAATGAAGGGTCTGCATAAAACTAAAGACGTCATTTTTATAAAATGACAAAGAATTTGTCTCTAAGTTTGTGTCCTGAGAAACGTGTTTTTTTTTGTTTTGTTTCAATTTACACATACTACTATGAACTTATTTAGGCATGACTAATAACTAAAAAAGTCTATTTGCATGTAGGTGGTCAATTTTCGGCAAAATCAAAAAGTAGAAATGACATTCCTCAAGAGATACAGATCATATTATAAGAAAGATGACACCTAGGTAAAGATAGATTATAATTATCATTGATAGATTGATGATGGCCATCATTTATTATTGATATGTGCATTATAAGTATGTTAAGAATACATTATTAATAGATATTTACAAGAGATTCATAATTCAATTCTTACATATACTGAGAGAGAGAAATATTTAGACAGTAAAAATACATATCCAGAAATCTCTCCTTACTTATTAAATAAATATATCAATAAGCCTACTGTAAATTTTTTTCTTGACTGACCTAGAAAATAAATAATTGTGTTACTTCCTTAATAGCAAATTTCAAAATACACATTTAGTGTAATGTGTTTTTCCTGTCAAGGTGCTTTGTGAAGATTCTTCAGTTATCTCTAAAGACAGAAAGTCACTTTTACTTCCAATGTAGGTCCTAATAAGCAACTCCATCTCTCACCTTCAAGTGTGATTGAAACCAGATTGTTCTCATTAAGCTAAACTGTGGCAAATCAATTTTTCAAATCTTTGCACTTTGTTATCTTATTAGACAGGTGATCCTGTGTAGCAGAATATATCACAATCACACAATAGACTATGTATTTAATCCCCGGAGATCTTTCATCAACAAAGTACAAAAAAATAGAACAATGGTTCTTGGAATTGTAAACTGCTATACATTTTAAGTATCTCTTTGCCAACTGTAGCATGTTATTTTTGTTTTTAAATTTTCAAAGCTTCGTATTTATGATTATATATATATATATATATATATATATATATATATATATATTATTGATTTAACTATAAAACGACAAGTCCGTTGGATAAGAGGGATACAATTCCACACGCTTCCCACCACCAGAGTTCTGTTTCCCAGCCTCTCCATTGGAGGCTTTCTTATTCTTTATCCCTCTGGGAGTATGACCCAGGGTCATTATGGAGTGTAGTAGATGGAAGGTCTGGCTTCTGTAATTGCTTTTCTGCTGGACATGTCTGTCCAGGGAATTCACGATGGTTGACTACACATGTTATTTTTTTAAATATCTATTTATTCACTCGTTTTTGTTGCCCTCGTTGTTTTATTGTTATAGTTATTATTGTTGTCGCTATTGATGTCATTGTTGTTGGATAGGACAGAGAGAAATGGAAAGAGGAGGGGAAGACAGAGAGGGGGAGAGAAAGACAGACACCCGCAGACCTGCTTCACCACTTGTGAAGTGATTCACCTGCAGATGGGTAGCACCAGCTCAAACTGGTATCCTTATGCTGGTCCTTGCACTTTGAGCCACATGCGTGTTAACCTGTTGCGCTACCGTCTGATTCCCCACATGCTACAATTCCTGAAAAGATCAGGGTTCTAGTCCGTGGTCCCCACCTGCAAGAAGAAAGCTTTGCCAGTGGTGAATCAGTGCTGCAAGTGTCTCTTCCTCTCTATCCCCCACTACCCTATTCCTTTCTGGCTATTTCTACCCAATAAAGTAAAAAAAAAAAAAAAAATTAAAAAGAGGACGAGAGAAAATGAAATCATTTACTTTTTGAAAATATATAAAATCATGAAATGTTAATTTTCTTTTTAATATTTATTTATGTATTTATTTATTTTTGCCTCCAGGGTTATTGCTGGGGCTCAGTGCCTGCACTACAAATCCACTACTCCTGGACGCTATTTTTTCCTCTTCTTGCTTTTGTTGTTTCTATTATTATTGTTATTGCTGTCATTGTTGTTGGATAGGACAGAGAGAAATCTAGAGAAGACGGGAAGACAAAGAGGGGGAGAGAAAGACATCTGCAGACCTGCTTCATCAGTTGTGGAGCGACCCCCTGCAGGTGGGAAGCTGAGCCCAGTTGTTTATGTCAGTCCTGCGCTTTGCTCCATGGCCATGTGTACTTAACCCGCTGCGCTACTGCCCTGCCCCCAAAACTTTATTTTTCAGGTTACGAAATTCAATTTCTTTTCAACAAGTTTTTGAGAGCTACATCAAATCTAAATTCCAAACATTTTGAGATATGTGGCTAATTACCATCTGTACAGAATTTGTGCCTTCTAGACATTACTGTTGATTGATGAAGATTACTAAAAGTATTTACTGGAAGCATAGTCGTAGGAATATAAACAAATTATTTGAAACCACCTTAGTGGTTCTCAATTTTCTCTTTCTGAAAAGTAATGAAAAAGCAACATTTCACATTGACAAATAGAGGCATTAAATACTTTCTACTGTGCAGCTCACACTAAGAACATAGGGAAATGATGGATATAGTTAATTTATATTAAAGCACATTATGAACTATGTAATTAACTTCCATTCTTAATTTTTATGTTATTTTATTAGTGTTTTATTACTGACTTACGTGTAAGTTCACACCATTCCCACTACCAGCATTCTGTGTTCCTCTTTCCTCCATTGGAAACTGCAGTAATTCTCCCAAGGTCATACATCTGGGCTGACTATTATTTCTATAACTATACACCTTCATTCATATATATATTTGACCACTTAACTATGGTCTTGACTTCTCCTTCCTTCTCAGTCACACCTACACCTATTTCTGCTTCTTAGTGTCCTTCCTTTTTTCCTCTTCTCTCTCCAGGTCTTGATAGAATTGGAGTTCACAGTTTTTGATAATTTTACTATTGTAAGTAATAAAAATTATTTCTCCTTTTCTTAAAAATTTTTATTTATTAAAAAGAAACACTGACAAATCCATAGGATAAGAGGGGTACAACTCCACACAATTCCCATCACCAGAACTCCATATCTCATCCCCTCCCCTGATAGCCTTCCTATTCTTTAACATTCTGGGAGTACGGGCCCAGGGTCATTATGGGGTGCAGAAAGTGGAAGGTCTGGTTTCTGTAACTGCTTCCCCATTGAATGGATGTTGGCAGATTGATCCATACTCCCAGCCTGTCTCTCTCTTTCCCTGGTGGGGCAGGGCTCTGGGGAAGTGAGGCTCTGGGACACATTGGTGGGGTCATCTACCCAGGGAAGTCCAGTTGGATTCATGGTAGCATCTGGAACCTAGTGGTTGAAAAAAGAGTTAACATATAAAGCCAAACAAATTGTTGATTAGACATGAACCTAAAGGCTGGAATTTTGCATATGAAGATTTGAGGTCTCCGTTTTGAAGATACCTAGTAGGCCTATTTTAGTTATATTCCAAAGGGGCCATGACTAGACTAGTTTTCTCCTCAGCCTGACCTCTGATATGCAGGTGGATCCAAGTTATTGTCTGTAGAGATGATGTCATGGCTGGAAAACGGACCAGAAAGCTGGATCAGGGAAGAGAGTAGCTCCCAAATATGGGTTAAAGTACATAAATATTGTTGACTGTAGATCCATCTATCTGATCTGATCTGGGACCCATATTAAGCTTGGGAGCCTATGTAACCTCTACATCCATGTAGGTCTGAGCTCACATTCTGTAGTCATGAGTAGGAACGTTCCAAGATGCCCCAGTTTCAGGACCCATCTTCCTCAGGTGGAACATAGAGTATATTGGCCAGCCTACCTTTGGAGGATGGAACATTCTCTATCTTTGCTGATCCACACTGAGGGGAAGGTCCAATGCGGGCCTACAAAGGGTTCTATTGGGTTGTTACTGATGGAGATAACTAGTGACAATGGAGTGATGGATCTATTTGATGTCTGGGCCCATCATGTCTGTGTGGGAATCTCAGGACTCCTCAACTAGGGCCCCAGATGATGGGGTGGCCTGATAGTGACTAAAGCATCATCATAAAAGTATGCCAGTCTCTTGCCCTTATTCAGCTTTTGTAGTCCTTACTTTGATAAGGTTAGCTTTGGAGTGAGTAATGGAAATATAATAGGAAGTAGGTGAAGAAAGTATCTAGTTCTAAGTAGAAACTATTTCATTAGTAACTTTACGGTGTCTTTTTAGATCTTTCTATATGCTTGCTTCATTTATTGACTCACTGCAGACTATTGTGCACTTTTGATTCCAGGTATATATTTTGTCCTAATTTATGGATACATGTGAACATATGCCCTATCTCATGGGACCTGATCTATATCTAGGTTTTGGGCCTTTGTTTGGAAGTGAACCAGCCGAAATGGACTTAGAGAATCCTATGAGAAACGAGGTCTCACCTGAGTAATGAGGCTGAAGGGTTGACATTTTTTATCTGCTATTCCCACCGCGGTTTAGAGTGAATTTTCCTTTAGAATATTTTAAGATCATAAAATTATTGGTTATCTCTTTTGTTATTCTCTCTCACTCTGTCCCTCCCTCCTTCCCTCCCTCCTATCTCATCTTTCTTCTTTCTTGCTACCAGGATTAATGCCGAGGCTCCTTGCCTGCACTACAAATCTACAGCTCCTAGCTGACATTTTACAAGGTTTTTTTTGTTTTGTTTATTTATTTATTTTTTCTTGATAAGAAATAAATTAAAAGCGAAGGAAGAGATGAAGAAGAGAAAGAGAATACTTGTTGCTCTGTTTCACTGTTCATGTAGCTTCCCCATTGCAGGTAGAGAGAGGAGTTTGAACCAGGGTCCTTGCTCATGGTAATGTGTATACTTAATGGGGTGTGCCATCATCCAAATCCCTCTTTGTAGTTCCTCCTCATACTAGTAAACATTTGTATAAATCCCCTTCATTTCTATTACATTCATTTAAATTTGGAGAAATTGTAACACTTTTAGTTTTCTACTAGAAAATCTGGCTGTTCAAAGATCATCCACATAGTGAGCATAAGAGATTAAAAGGTCAAAAGAAGTGTCCCTTCCTACTTCTTTGTTTTTTTTTTTCTATTTTCCTATATTCTTTTACTACTTACATTCTTTTAAAAAATATATCAAATATATTATTACACTGTCTAGCTCATAGGAAAACATCATTGAGTTTAGCCAATGTCACCCAATATTGTTTTCTGACTGAATAAACAGCCTGAAGTGCTGTTACCTAAATGCTATTATAGTAGCTACGATTAAGCATTTTGGCTTTATTCCATTAATATTAGATACCTGAGCAATGAAATAATGTCAATTTATTGGCTTTGTATTGTCTTTAAAAAACATAATTTATTGAAAAAATATTGTTTCTGTAGGACTTTATATTCTAAAGAAACATTTAGTAGTATCTTAAAGTATAAATTGTATGCTGGAAATGAGCATCTGGATGAATAAATTTTATAGTGATGAAAGGCATTACATGTAACCATAAAATTGTAAAAAGAAGCAAAAATTATTTTAGGGATGGTGTATACAAAATAGCTGAAGAATTCTGTTGTTTGCCATTTAGAATTTATCTGAATCCTTGAGAATTTAACATCTTTTAATGAATGCTTTTTCCCCCAAAATCACTTCATTATATACTGAGAAAAATAATACATAGTTTAATTGTGCTTCATATATTACTTTGAAAAGTATAGCAAATAACCTAGAATTTTTTTGATAATACCTAGAGAATTTATAGTGCATGTTTGTTTTCAACACAATATATTTAATAGATGTTTTGTTTTTCATATACCATATATATGTGTATATATACATTTGATTTTTTGTATTCGCATATTCAAATTTTCAAAATGCTTTCTAATAAAAGCATTGTTGGCATGCTATTTTCTAAATGTCATCAATTCCCCCTTTTACATACATCCTTAATAGACTTTTCTCCCTTTTCATACATATTTTACTACAAAAATGTTTGCTATCAATAAGATAAAATAAGACTGATCCCATTATTGGTGTACACAGCTCTCTAAATGCTATCTAATCCAATTCTTTATAATTTGCTTAATAGGATAGATCATTTATTTGCATTTTAATACAAAAAAGTCTTCATAGATCACAGGCCTTTAAACTGTAACTCCTAGTGTTTTTACATCAATTTTGAAATATAGAGATCAATAGAGAGGGTTTTTTTTTATTTATAAAAAGAAAACATTGACAAAACCATAAGATAAGATGGGTACAACTCTACACAATTCTCACCACCAGAATTCCATATCCCATCCCCTCCCCTGATAGCTTTCCTATTCTTTAACCCTCTGGGAGTATGGACCCAAAGTCATTGTGGGATGCAGAAGGTGGAAGGTCTGGTTTCTGCAATTGCTTCACCAACTGCCGAATTGGGTATTGACAGATCGATCTATACTCTCAGACTGTCTCTCTCTTTCCCTAGTGTGGTGGGGCTCTGGGAAAGCAGGGCTCCAGAACACATTGGTGGGGTTGTCTGTCCAGGGAAGTCTGGTCAGCATTATGGTAGCATCTGGAACCTGGTGGCTGAAAAGAGAGTTAACATATAAAGCCAAACAAGTTGTTGACTAGTCATGATCCTAAAGGGTAGAATAGTGTAGATGAAGAGGTGGGGGATTTCAGTTTTGTAGATAGCTAGTAGGCCTATTTCTGGCCCTTTTTCCAGCCAGGACATCATTTCCCCAGATATAATTTGGATCTACCTGCATATCAGATTTCAGGCTCAGGTAAAAAAAAAAAAGTCAGCCCTTTGGAATATAACTAAAATAGGCCTACTAGCTATCTACAAAATGAAGACCTCCCCAAGTCTTCATCTGCATGATATTTTTAAATTCATGTTTCTTTAAAGATTTTTGGGTATTTGTCATAACTAATAGACAATTCTGTAACTATCTAATAAATCTAAATATTGAAAATGAATACTTATTCAATGAAGTAAATAACTAAGTGAGCCATAAACTTAAAAGATTTCCATTTTTTAAAATATTTTATTTATTTATTCACAAGAAAGATAGAAGAACCAGACATCACTCTGGTACATGTGCTGCTGGGAATTGAACTCGGGACCTCACACTGGAGAGTCCAGTGCTTTATCCACTGCACCATCTCCAGACCACATGAGTTTTGCATTTTTATGACTTAGTACTAATAAGGCTTCCAAAAATAAGAAAAAATGGTATTTAGCTTGTGTCTAAATATTAAAAACTAAGTCATTTAAGTGCAGAATAAAACTTGTGTTTGGATTTTCAAGATAAACAAGAATTCCTGTTTAGTATCTATGTTTTTCTAAAGTCTCAGTGATGTAAAATTTATTATGGATTTTTATTTTATTTTTCCAACTTGAGAATCACTTTACTGAAAGGATGCTAATTTACAGTATTGTTGTCACAAGGATACATTTTCTTGTTTCTTCAAGGTAGGTATCAGTACATTTCATCCTCCACCAAACTGGAAAGAGAGGAGCACTAATAGCAGGTTGATATGCCTTCACAATGTGATGCTGTAAAAGGGGAAAAGACCTTGTACATATGTGATACCACAAGGAGACCTTCCTACTCAGAGCAATAAAATCCCTCTGATTCCCTTTAAGGAAACAGGACAAACATTACTAAAGTTTATCTGAAAATGGGAAAAATAAATAAATAACCAAAGGAATGCTAAGAAAAGAACAAAAATTGGGGCCGGGTGGTGGCACACCTGGTTAAGCCCATGTATTACAATGCACAAGGACCCAGTTTCGAGCCCCCGGTCCCCACCTGCAGGGGGAAAGCTTTATGAGTGGTGAAGCAGGGCTGCAGGTGTCTCTCTGTCTCTCTCCCTTTCTATCACTCTTTATTTCTGGCTGTCTCTATCCAATAAATAAATATAATAAAAATTATTATAAAAAAGAAAAGAACAAAAATAGATACAACGTGCTTCCTGATTTCCATCTATATTACAGGGCAATAGTAAACCAAACTGTGTGGTAATGGAACAAAACAAGACATATGGACAAATGGAATAAAACTGAGAACCTAGAAGTAAGCTAATCAAATCCATATAGAGTTACTTTATGAAAACAGATTCATAATATTAGATAAAGACTTGTCTTTCAATAAATGGTGCTGACACATGAAGAAGAATAAGACAGGACTACCACATGTCCCTGTGCACAAAGGCCAACTCAAAATCAAGCAAAGCAATGGAGATTAGGCCAAAAAATACAAAATATGTAGGAAAAAAACATAAGTGAAACACTTCACATTTTCTTCAAAAGTGTCTGTGAGACTTGAATCCAAGAGCAAGAATGACCAAAGCAAAAATCGATTAGTCAAATGGAAAAGCTTCTTTACAAAAAAGTAACCATCATTAAAGAAAGAAGAAGGAGGAGAAGGAGAAGGAGGAGAAGATGGAGGAGAAGGAGGAGGAAGGAGAGGTGGAGGAGAAAGAGGAGATGGAGGAGGATGGGGTGGGGGAGGAGAAGAAGAAAAAGACACCTTCCTGAATAGGGAAAGATTTCTATATGCCACATATCAGATAGAAGTCAAATAACCAGAATATATAAATAATTTACAATTCTCATTCAGTAGCTAAAAACTGAGAAATGCCATTTAAATAATGGGGAGTGGGTGGAAACAAACAAACTCTTCACCAAAGAAGATGTACAGAAGGTCAGCGGACATATGGGGAAATGCTCCAAATCACTAATTATCAGAATAATGAAAATCAAGACAATTATGGGATACCAGCTCACTCCTGTGAGAATGTCATACATCAAAGAGGTTAGAACAATAAGAGCTAAGATGTTGGTGACAGGAACCCTTCCACACTGTCAGTGGGAATGTGAACTGTGACCCAGCTTGTTTGGGAAGACAGTTTTGATATTTCTCAAAACATAAGAAATGAACCTATTATGCAATACAGCAAATGTGGGACAAAATGATAAGAAAATTTAATAGCATCGATGTTTCCTTTACACTTCACAGAGCCAGCAAACAATCTTGAATAACCTACCACATGGTCTTTAGATACCATTTATATTGGGGAATCTATCAGGAAATCACTTTCCTTAAAAAATATGCATTCCTATGTTCATAGCAGCAGTATGTAATTGTTCATATGTGGAGATGATTCAAATGTCTTGGCTCTTCAGGAACTAAACAATTTAGCAAGCATGAGACAACACAGTAAGAGAAGGTAACTATGTATAAATCTTCTTCATACGTAGGAGAAAAGTAAAATTTCTGAAGAACCTACCTACATGGTTTTAAGTCATAACTTTTAAAGTTGGCTAAGACAAAATCTGGGGCAGAGGGATAAAGTGAAAGGCTAGGTGACAAGGCTATGCTTGTCAAAGACAACTGAATAAAATAAAATCATGCAGATTTAATTCCTCTTGTCCACTGGACAAGAAAAAGAAAAGGGCAACAGGGTTTCTGGGGATCAGTGGGGGGGGTCACATCCTAATAAAAATAAGCATCTATATATTTAATAGCCACTAGAAATCTGTTTTTTTTTTTTAACTTTATGATAGAAACATAGAGAAAATGAGAGGGAAGGGAGCGATAGAGAAGCAGAATGTGATACCTGCAGCTCTAATTCACTGCTCATGAAACTTGCGGCCTGCAGATGGGGACCACAGGCTTCAAGCTGAGTAAATATAATTTTGAAAGCATCTTTATATAGTTTGCACCATGCATCATTTTTTTTTGTCAAGACTTATTTTGAGGTGGATAAGCTTTGTTGCCCTAAAGCCTACTTAAGCCTAGCAAGGCAAGATAGTTATCATTTGGCATCCTGGATGGCTAACCAGTACACAAAAATAGCAAATCAAAGCTATAGATTTCCAAATAAAATATGACCTTCCTAATAATGTGTCAGTATCAATTGATTCATTGTGACATATAAGTCAGTCTTACAATACATTTTAAATGAGGAGTGAAAAATAAATGAATAAGTAAAAATAAAACCGGGACATGCGCATCCTAGAGCCTGACATTTAACCGATACATCCAAGAATACACAACCACCATTCCCCCATAAAGTTGGCAGGCTTTGAATAGCAGTGACAGCAGCAGATCACTAAGAATGTAAGGTAACCTCTCTGAGATATAAAGGAAAAGGCCTGAGGTTCAGAAGGAACAGGCATTATTCTGCTAAACCAGTTCCTGTCCTAAAAACAAGATATTTCTGTAGGACTTTAAATTTAGACAACCAGTGAAATTCACCATACTAGCAACAAAAGTCCAAATCAAATTCACCACAACTTCAAAGTGGATTAATTCAAATATCTTTTCTAAAGGCCTTCAGAACAAAAAGAATGCAAATTTCCAGATATCAAAAATAATGACTTCTGTATTACAGTTCTACAGAAGCTATCTAGCTTTCAACTACTAAAACAACAAACATTACAGCTCATATAAAAGTGGAAACAAAAATGCCTTCAGAAGACATAAAGTGAACAACAGAATCAGTCTCCTATATATTAACACACGTACATATTAAAGACTGCGACTAAAAAAGTTGATACAGCACCACCAAATGTGCAGATGCACAAAACCTATATGTTATTGAACTTTGTGAAAAAAATTCAAATAACTTGTTTCCAAAAAAAAAAAAAAATCAATGCTAAGATCATGTGAAGGCAAGTCACAGAAACAAAAATGTCTATCTCATTTGTGAGAAAGGGCAAAAGACCTAGATCTAGAAAACGTTCTCAAAAAAATACAAATGGAAATAGAAAATGAGAAAAGGTTCTGGAGAGACACTTCAAAAAAAAGTAATAGTCAGATGGTACATATATTTATGATATTATATTCAATAAAAATTATTACAACAAAAAACAATTTAACCTACAATAAAATAGCACTACATATATGTACATGTGTAGAAAATCAAAGCTGACTATATCCAACACTGGGAGATGTCAGGGAAGACAAGGATCTCCTATAATATTAAAATGCTATCACATGTGGGGCTGGGCAGTGGTGCACCCGGTTAAGTGCACACATTATAGTTTGCAAGAACCAAGATTTGAGCCCCCGTCTCCACCTGCAGGAGGAAAACTTCAGGAGTGGTGAAGCAGAACTGCATGTGTCTCTGTCTCACTATCCCCCTATCTCTCCTTCCCCTCTTTATTTCTGGCTGTCTCTATCCAGTACATAAAGATAGTAAATTTTTTTAAAAATGTTATCACATGCTACTGTCACTTTGTAAAACAATTTGGCAGTTTCCTATAAAGTTATGCTTTATATATATGCTTCCTCATATCCCAGTTGTTCTGTTAGGTGTGTACACGATAAAACAAAATAACAAGGCAAAAATCAGATACACGTACACACATAGAGCTATCCTTTACTATTTTAAGTCTTTGAAAAAATATTTGCCATGTGCATGACCCAGGTTTGTGCCCGGCCCCAACCTCATTGAAAGAATTTTTGATTCTGTGATCTCTTCACTCTCTCTGCCTTTCTGCCACTCTATCTCTAGATGAAGGAAAAAGAGAAAGAAAGAGAGAGAGAGAGAAATAAAGGAACACATACACATGCACACACACACACATACATATATATATATATATATATATATATATATATATATATATATATATATAATTTTATTGCTTTTAGATAGAGATTCTAGAGAGCAGGGAGAGTGAAAAAGGCAACAGCACCAAAGCTTCCTTTAATGAGGGAAATTCACGCACTACTCACTTGAATTATTTCATCAGTCTAAACAGTTATGTTTTACTGCATAAAGTACAAAAACGACTGTATACATTCACTATATTCTAGCTGCAAAATTTGTTTTACATAGGTGTTTGACTTGGGAATTCTGAAACCACTCTGTTTTTGAGTAAATAACTGAGTATGTTGTATGTAATGAGAATTTGATGAAGTTATAAATGAGAAAGCTAGAGTTAATTCTTGAGGGACTAGATTACAGTTGATGTCAACATTCATTCATTTATATTTTTTACTGTTTTGTTTATGCCCAGAAGTTACAATCTACTTATCAATGCTTATGAAGCACAAATGAGTAAATACTACTGATTTTAATAGCAGTACTCATAGATCATTTATTCCTCTCCACTTAGTTTCTCTGTGCCACTGCTTCCTGATTTACAAAATGACACCTTCACTATTTACCTTGCACACCACTGGGACTGGGTGATATCCAGATGAGATTACAGATTTGAAAGGCTTATTGAGATTTAAGATTATACATACAGGGGCATCACCCTCATTTATAATAACTAATTACAAAAGAGTTTACCAGGATGTAGAATTTAATTACTGTTTCATAAAACATATCAGCCATTTAAAAGTAAAGTAACACCAATATTACATCTGCTAAATCTTGATGACATTCATCTATTTCATATTAATTTCTGTTATTTTCAGTGTTTGAAATAGTTTATAGAGGCAAATCAGGCAGCCCATTTCAGGAGTTAGGCAGGGGCCAGTACTGAGTTGAATTAGGCTGATTAGGCAGCCAGACTCCAGGTATTAGTTAAGAAAGAAAGAAAGAAAGAAAGAAAGAAAGAAAGAAAGAAAGAAAGAAAGAAAGAAAGAAAGAAAGAAAAAAAGAAAGAAAGGAAGGAAGGAAGGAAGGAAGGAAGGAAGGAAGGAAGGAAGGATGAAAGAGGGCGTGGGGGGAGCAATGCAGGGGGTGGGATAGAATAATGGTTATGTAAAGACCTTTATGCCTGTGTCACTAAAGTCTCAGGCTCATTCCACTGTACCGCCATAAGCCAGAGATGAGCAGTGCTCTGGTTGTTGTCTCTGGAACTCAACAGTATTCTGGAGTCCTGTTGGGAAATTGTGCAGATGTGTTTGAGTTAGGCAGGGACCACAAACCACCTTATGCTAGTATGGCCAGTCCCTTTATCTACATACCAATCTTCTGCTTTGTCTTATAAATGACTAAAGGTCTTCCAACCACATTATCCCCTCAGGGTATTGCTAATTCCTGCCAGCTTCTTCTTCTAGCGTTTGCCCTTCTGTAGCCAGTCAACAGCATCAGGTTGAGCCTGATGTAAAGTTTCGAGACCTCCTTAGCTACCATTGCTAAAACCATAGCAATGGTAGCTAAGTTCCCAGCTTGTCTTTTTCTTTTCTCCACCCCCTTTCCTAGCCATTTCAGTTTGCTACTTCTGGTTTTATCCCATAAAACCCATTCTGTTCCCGGTTTTGCTCTCTCTTTTCTCTCCCACATCCCAACCTTTAGAAGAGCTGGTGTGCAGAGCGGGAGGTGGCCATTGTGGTTTAGCAGCACGTGGCTTAACCCCTGTGCTCACACCTGATTCTGGGGCTCCTGCATCAATAAAGAATTGTATTACCGCGCCACCACAAGTTCCTGGTCTCCCGCCCACAAAGCTAGCCCAGCATTCTGGTGCCTGAACGCGGGGCCACCAGCTTCACACAAGCGGCAGACAAACAAAGGTGCCCCAGATAAGTATACAGCTGCTTGGCTCTCTGCAGCCTCCTGTTTAACGAAGGCACTGCGGTTCCTTTCTCCCTTTTCTTATTTTCCTGAGACCCCTCCGCCATGGGTGGCCTTCCTCCTTATGAAGAGGTTTCCCAAACCCTCTACTCTTTTTTCATGAGACAGGTTTTCTATCTTTGGGACATTTTGCTCTGGGCCACACCTTGGTTCCTCTTGACCATGATCATAGCGCTTGGGAGATGCTTGGGTGGGCACCCTCCCATATCCCCCGCAGAGAAGGGCAACTCTAATTTGAGAAACGGCCCCAGTCTAAGGGACCTTGAGGCTGTGATCCAAGATTTAAGGGAACAGGTCATTCTGCTTGCCCAGCACCTTACATACTTTCTAGAGAAAGTAAAACCTCCCAAACCTGTCCCACCCACCTTGCCACTTTTGCCAGAAGTAGGACGCCCTCCGGGACTCATAATGCAACATAGCAGGATCTGAAAAATCTGGTTCACAGAGCCCTCTCTTCCCCCCTTCTCTGAATATCTTATGCTATGACTGGCCAGTTGTGTTTTGTGAGTGAGTGAGTTGAATGATTGAATTTTTTGTACGACCCATTTTGCTCAGAGTACTCAGAAACTTAATTGACTTTATATAAAAATGCTGGATGCAGCCATGATTTCTAGAAACGTCCAGAAACAATCCTAATTTTCTTTTCTCTTCTTTTCCTCTTTTGATTTTTTTTTTTTTAGTCTTGGAATAAATGTGAAATGTTTAGTCTTAAACTGTGTGAGTAAAGATGTTTCAACTAAGACAGTACAGATCTAAGTTCATGTTTGAAATGAAATGTCTTTGTAACACAAGTTTTTCTCCTCCTGTGTGTTATAGACTACACATTTATGTGTGTGTTTCAAGTTTGGCAAACATTAACTTAAGCAGGATAGCCTAAATACACAAGGGATATGAGAGACCTTCAGTTAAAGACAAACTTAACTCATATCTGAAGAAAGATCTTAAAATTGGAGCTGTGTTTAAGCAGGAAGAAGGTAAAAACAGAGTCAGCATGTTTCTCCCGCATGTATAGCAATGAAAAACTGAAAAGCAGTATGTCCAAGGGAAGATTTCCTGATGAAATCGTCTTAGTCAAGTCAGCAACGTTAACATCATAGATATTTCCGTATCTATTCTAGGATGCACCGAGACGGGTCATTACCAAGTTATATATTTCCCCATAATGAGTAACCCCAGTTTAAGTAAGATAAACCATCAGACAAAGATATCCCATCAAAGAACATTCTACAAACTAGCTGACTAATAACCTTCAAAAGGTTAAAGTAATGTAATATAATGGAAAATTTAAAAACTGTCATAAAGTAGGGCATACTAAGAAAGCATAATACAATCCCATTTGAAATCCTGGATTGTATCCAGGAATGGGAGGCTGCGGGGTCGGGGGGGGGGGGGGAGGATATAAGAAAAAGAGTTGCTAAATCCAAATAACTTGTGAATTTCAGCTAACAGAATGTGTGGGGGAAACACAGCACCTTTAGTGCTGTTGACCTAAGCTGGATCTGTTCTCAATGATTGAAAAATCCAGAACAATATGTTCATGACATTCTGCAAACAGATGCCCCTCTCTGAAGGCAAACCTCAGAGAGGATGAACTTAACTAGCCATCTGGAGGCAAACCACAGATGGCTACCTGTCCTGGGAAAAGTCCTGGAGAACAGAGGCAATAAAGGTTGATCATAATCATAAGTTATAAGGCTTAACTAAAAACATACTGTTATAATTAAAGGTCACTTCATGCTTCTTTTTCACAATCTTGTTCTCTATAAGCTGTAGCAAACTCCAATAAAGTGCCACCAGTCCTGCAGACTGTTGGTCCTCCACTGGTGTTTCATGTTCTTTCCTTATGGCTCCTCCCTCTTCAGGCCCAGAAACAGAGCAACCCAACAAGTATTTTACCAAAACCCAATTCTTATTTTTGATGAGTATTCTGACTGTAATATGTTGATAGAAAGGGCAGCTAAGTAAAGTATAGTTGGGAGCAGCAGTTTGATAAAAATGTATAAAGCTGAAACTACAAAAGTGGCAAAGCAAGAGACCTTTGGAACTGAAATCATGAGGCCATAGGCTCCATTTCTTACACTGAAAGTACCAGAATGCTGCTCTGGCCTCTCTCTCCCTCTTGCTCTATCTCTATCTAGATCTAAAGAAATAAATAAAATAGGGGCCCAGCAGTGACGTAACTGGTTAAGCACTCACATTACCATGCACAAGGACCCAGATTCAAGCCCCTGGTCCCCACCTGCAGGCGGAAAGCTTTATGAGTGGCGAAGCATAGCTACAGGTTGTCTCTCTTCCTCTATCCTTCTCTATTGCCTCCTCCCCTCTCAATTTCTCTCTGTCTCTATCCAATAATAAATAAATAAAAATATTTGAGGAAAAAAAGAAATAAAATAATTTTAAAAACAAATGTAAAAAATGAAGCTAACTGAAAAAGCTCTTATGTGTAGGTGTTTTTATGTGTGACAGTTGAAATAATATAATTTGCATTTATGGACATTCTTTTAAATGTTAAAAGAATAGCATAAAAATTTTTGTCTAATTATATTCATGTTTATTTTTACTATTATACATTGAGTTGTTTAGAGGGAATGCAAGTATAGACTGCTGAAGATTGTTTACATAGATCTTAGAGAGGCGAAAGAAATAGAAAAAATAACAAATTATACATTTAGCAGTAGTACACATGTACTACTTTTATTTATGATTAATATCTTCAGGATTTCTTGCTTGCATTATTTAACCACTCTATGGCTGATTTTTTCATTCACAGTGAGAAAGGAACTCAGAAAGAGAAGGAAAAGACACCACAACACTGGAGCTTCCATTGGCACTCCCAGAGGATCAATGTTCTTTTATTTTTTTTCTTATAAAATGGAAATATTGACAAGACTACAGGAATACTCTGTATTCCAGAGGGCCCATGACTTTACTAGTTTTTGACTTTGCCTGCCAACTAATATGCAGGTGGACCCAGGTTATTTTCTGGGGATATGGTGTCATAGTTGGGAAAAGGACTAAAAAGCTGGATCAGGAAAGAGATTAGCTCCCAAATATGGGGAAAGTACACAAATATTATTAACTGTAAGCCCCACCAGTTTGATCTGGGCCCCATATCAGCACAAGAGCCTATGTAACTTCTGCATCCCTGTAGGTCCAAGATCGCATTCTATGGTCAAAGGTAGAATATTCCAGGCTATAATAATTTTGGGACCCATCTCCCTTGGGTAGTATGTAGAGTATGTCGTCCAACCTCCCTTCAGAGAATGGAACATTCCCTAACATTGTTGATCCACATTGAGGGCTAGGTCCTATGGGGCCCACAAAAAGGTCCATTGTATTGTTTCTGATGGAAATGACCAGTGACAGTGACAAGAGGGATCTGATAGAGGTCTAGGCCCATCATGTCTGGATGGGAACCCCAGAGATCCCTGACTAGGGCCCTAGGTGATGGGGTGACCTGATAGTGATTAAGCAGTCATTGTTAAAGTATGCCTGTCTCTTGCCCTTATTCAGCTTTTGTAGTCTTTACTTTGACACGGTTAGCTTTGGTGTCATCTGACATGGGTAGTTTTGAAGTGATTGGGGACAACTATTAAGGAAAAGGCTATCAGAAATAGGGAAACAACAGATGAGACTCTCAAGGAAAATACCAACTATCTCAAGGTAATTAGAGAACTGGAAGCTGAAATCTCTGAGCTAAAATGCCTACTAGCAGAACAAGCTAGTACTGTAAGATCAATGTTCTAACAGGAGATGTAGTACTAACTCACTGCAGTAATAGCAGGTGCTATTACCAGCTTTGCAACCATGTGTAACTGACTATTGGAATGATTCAAACACAGTAGAATGATAATGACTCTGGGAAGACATTCATATTTAAAAAGGTTCTTATAGAAATGTAGACCAAACCTACAGCTTGTTAAACTTGACTGACAAGCCCCTCAGCATGCCCAGAACAGGCTTTAACATTTATCATGTTGGAATATGAAACGAAAGTCAAATGAGGCCCTATGGATTTGAAGAGAAGCTATTAACACTACAGTAAAGAATAAATTTTACTTAGGTTATGATATTGTTTTTTTTTAATCAGAGAAGTCCATTTTATAGTAAGGCAAACATCTACAATGTCTAGTGTTCTTATATGACAAGCCTCACCTCCTCATGTGAGAGTTCCACTTCTCTTCTTGAGACTAGACTCCTAATGTAACTCCTAATAAACAGTCTATTTTATTTGCTTTATAATTTGCAGCCATATAAATTCTCTTGATGTATGTAATTAAGTGTATTACTTTTCTCATATTAATCTGTTATTTTATTTTAGTTTTTTTGTTGTAGTTGTTGTTGCCCAACCAGTCCCAGAGGAGCCCAGAAGATAGAGAATTTTTCACCTTCCCTGCAATTACTTAGCACATGTTATACTAGTACTTATATTAACAAATCATCCTAAGAGTCAAACAAGTAATAATTTCCAAAGAAAAGGAGATGAAATGGCCAATTGTTTCCATTTTCAACAAGAATTCTGAACTTTTAATTAACACCATTCAAGTAGCACAATACTTCCTTAGCTCGATTTTGCTGACATTAATTCACCTTATTATCTTGAAGCATTTCAACATATGTAATTTGGTTTTTTGCGTTCTAGCTCTAATATACTTAGACATGTCAGCCCAGGCATGCTATGTTTAATTCACACTTCATTCATTTGATAGCATTTGGCTTTCAGCCTCACGACTGTAATAACCTACCATGCATAAATAAATACTACATGATTCACACTCAGTTATGTTTCAATTCTTAATTTTTAACCACAATTAAAAGGAGACAATATGCTGAAATCTACAGTATGTCAATTTACTGTAAGACACTTGGCTAATCTTGTTCTCTAAAAACTGATAGTGTCTGATACTTTGCAAAGAGTGAATAAAATTATTTGACATTAAGTTTCAAATAAACAACTTAATGTGAAATAGCTTGTATAGGAAAACAGGTTATGGTCAATTTATGGAGTTTAAATGGAAACTTCATAAATTGTTGGAATCCTGAAACACAGGGACTAGAATTCAGAGGTTTGCCTTTATAAGTAATTAGATGATTTTTAGTGTGCTTAGATAACAGAGAAATGGCATTTCTCTTCTTTGCGTTGATCATGGATGCTAAATAATGCTTTGTTTTTTAGTCGTTTCCTACAGAGTTGGTTTATCCCTTGAAGTTAGAAGGCAGTCATTATCATCCCAGGAATTCTCAATGATGGTGTTACTACTTAATTTGAAGAAAAAAAAAAACTGACTCAATATGCAACAGACATGGAATAGCTCCATGATTTTCATGGACAAGGAAATAATTCTCTTTTTAATTTTATTTTATTAACATTTTTTAAATTTATTATTGGATAGAGACAGAGTAAAATTGAGAGGAATGAGGGAGATATAGAGGGAGAGAGATCTGCAGCCCTCACTACTCGTGACGTTTTCCCTTTGCAGGTGGGGACTAGGGTCTTGAACCTGGGTCTTTGTGTACTTCAATGTGAGCACTTAACCAGTTGTGCTGCTGGCTGGCCCCTAGGAAATAATTCTCTATCCTTACGTTAGAGTGATAAGTTAAGGCATATATCCAGGGTCCAAAACTGAAAAATGGTAGGAGCAAGATATGGATAGATACTCTAAATAAATAAGTTGTTCAGAATTCCTTTCTGTATTGTCTTTGTCCAACTGAAAGAATAATGAAGCAATGGGTTATGATATGGGTTATATTTCTGCAAAATCACAAGTTATGTCACATTTATAATCATGAGACTATGTCTTCATTGCATGATTATAGGTATTGCATATTTTATAAATGTCTATGCTTTGCTTGTCAACTGAATTTTTCATCATTGCATTCGGTGGGGGTGTAAGTTTGATAGTATAGTTGTTGAACTATGAGTACAATTTCTCCTCTCTCTGAGACAGGTGTCTAAAAGCCCTCTCTCTTCAAAATCCACCATCATACACCAGGGTCCCAATATCCTCTCTCACTTCTCCCTTCTCCTTTCCCAGAGTATTGCTTTGGTTTAATACATCACACCCAGTCCACGTTTCATTTTTTGTTTTCTCTGTCTACCCTCTTTCTTAAGTTCCACCTGTGAGATCATTTGGCGTTCTTACATATCTTTTTTTAAAAAAACTTTTAAAATATTTATTTATTTATTCCCTATTGTTTCCCTTGTTTTTCATTGTTGTTATAGTTGTTATTGATATCATCCTTGTTGGATAAGACAGAGAGAAATGGAGAGGGGAGGGGAAGACAGAGAGAAAAAGAGAAAGACACCTGCACACCTGCTTCACCGCTTGTGAAGCGGTGCCCCTGCAGGTGGGGAGCCGGGGTTCTAACCCTGATCCTTACTCAGGTCCTTGCGCTTTGCTCCACATGCACTTTACCCACTGTGCTACCGCCCGACTCCCTCTTACATATCTTTTCTGTTATATCGGTTAAGATGATTTCTTTAATTCCCTTGCAAAGTGAGGCCAAGCAGGTGAGTTCATTATTTTTAAGCAAGAGTCGTATTACATCAAGTATATGTATGCCACAATGTTTTTTAATTACTCACCTGTCATTAGACATCTGGGTTGCTTCCCAGTTTAGGCTATTAACAAATTATGCTGCTGTTACCATAAGTATACATATATCTCTTTAGACAGGTGGGTTTTTTTCCAATTATGGAGAAATCCATAGGAAAGCAATTGCAGGATCATTGGGCATGTTCATTAGTAGAGTTCTGAGAAATCTTTACACTTTTCCCAGATGGATTGGACAAATTTACATCCCCACCAACAGTTTAAAAGGATTTCATTTCCCCCATATTCTCACCGACGCTTAATTGTATTTGTCTTTTCTGATGTAAGACATCCTTACAATAAGTGAATTGATCATTGTCCTTATTTGCATTCTTTTATAACCAGTGACATTAAACATTTTTTTCACATCTGCTGGTTCTCTGGATCTCTCTTTTGGAAGATTCTGTCCATCTGCTCTACCTATTTTTAATGGAATTTTTATTGCTTCATTTAGTGGTGTATTTTTACATGTTTTCCCATTTTTATTAGTGATTTACAAAATTATGAGATAGCAGGAGTATAATTTCACATATTGGGAAGTCAGGACGAAATCATAGTAGCATCTGCAACTTGGCGGCTAAAAGTGGTAAGATGTAAAGAAGGACAAAAACATTTAGACTTCCTCATTTCTTTCCACCCTAAGATCCTTATTCTCCTTTTACATTTTGTTTATTAATACTTTGTTTGGCATTGTGGGATATAAAAACCTCCTAGTCTATTGGGTGTCTTTCTGTGTTGGTAATTGTTCCTTTTGCTGTTCATATGCTTTAGTTTAGCCACAGTAATTTACTTTTGTCTTTCTTGCCCTTGCTGTTGAACTCGTCTCCCAAGACATTTCCAAAGCAGGCACTGTGTCGTGTTCTGTCAGTTTTCTTCTATGCATTTAATAGCTTCTAATCTAACGTCCATCTATTTTGAGTTGACCTTTGTGTGTGGTGTTATATGCTAGCTGTTACATTCTTTTACATGTGTCAACCCAGTTCTCCCAACACCTTGCTGAAGAATCACTCATTTCTCTATTAATGTTTCTGGTTCCCTTGTCAAAAATTAGTTGTCCATAGGTGTGTGGGCTTATTCCTTGGCTTTTAATTCTATCCAACTGATCTATGTATCTATGTGTATTCCAAGGGAAGACATCTTTTTAAAAAATAATTTTTACTTATAAAATGGAAATATTGACAAAACCATAGGATAAGAGGGGTATAATTCCACACAATTCCCACCATCAAAACATCATATCCAATCCCCTCCCTTGACAGCTTTCCTATTCTTTGCCCCTCTGGGAGTCTGGACCCAGCATCATTATGGGGTACAGAAGGTGGAAGCTCTGGCTTCTGTAATTGCTTCCCCATTGAATAGGGGCCTTGACAGGTTGATCCATATTCTCAGCCTGTCTCTCTCTTTCCCTAGTGTGGTAGGGATCTGGGGAGGTGGGAGCTCCAGGACACATGGGTGGGGTTGTCTTGCCAGTGATATCAGTTTGGCCTCATGATAGCATCTGGAACCTGGTAGCTAAAAAAGAGTTAAGATACAAAGAACACATTTTGACTAATTATGAACCTAAGGGTAAGAGTATTGCAGATGAAGATTTGGGGACTTGGAAAAAGCTAGTAGGTCTATTTTAGGTATATTCCAGGAAGCCCATGACCCTACTAGTTTTTGCCTGAGCCTGACATTCAGGTGACCTAATTTATTGTCTGAGGAAATGGTGTCATAGTTGGAAGAAGTACTAGAAAGCTGGATCAGGGAAGAGATTAGCTGAAATCTGATATGCAGTTGCATCCAAGTTATTGTCTAGGGAGATGGTGTCATGGCTGGAAAAAGGACAGAAAGTTGGATCAGGGAAGAAAATAACTCCCAAATAATGGAAAGGTGTATAAATATTGTTGACTGTAAACCCCATCGATTTGATCTGATCTGGGGCCCATATTCAGCTTAGGAGTATATGTGACCTCTGCATTCCTGTAGAGCTGAGCTCACATTCTGTGGTTATGAGTAGGGACATTACAAACTGCCCCAATTTCAGGACCCATCTTCCTAGTGTTCTAGTTCCTTCAAGTTTAAACAAAACATAACACCTTTATCGTATTGTCAAATACTGCATATACTCATTTGGAAATGAATTTGGAGTGAATCACGAAAGTGAAGTTCTGGGTTATATGACCTTCCACAACTCTGTCCTGGCACTGTCACACATTCTTTGTTGTCTGTTTTTTTGTTTGTTTGTTTGTTTGTTTTTAAGAAAGGATACATTAACAAAACCAGAGAATAAGAGGGGTACAATTCTGCACAATTCCCATAGCCCGATCTCCACATCCCACCTCCTCCCCTGATAGCCTTCCCATTCTCTCTCTCTCTGGGAGTATGGATCCAGGATCGTTGTGGGTTGCAGAGGGTGGAAGGTCTGGCTTCTGTAATTGCTTCCCCGCTGAACATGGGCGTTGACTCATGGATCCATACTCCCAGCCTGCCTCTCTCTTTCCCTAGTAGGGTGGGGCTCTGAGGAAGTGGCGCTGCAGTACACATTGATGGGGTCATCTGTCCAAGGAAGTCTGGTCAGCATCTGGAACCTGGTGGCTGAAAAGAGAGTTAACATACAAAGCCAAACAAATTGTTGAACAATCATGGACCTAAAGACTATAATAGTGCAGATGAAGTGTTGGGGGTATTCCCTACATGTTCTTGTGTACTTCTGCTTTCAGGTATATATTTTTCAAATAATATTGGATCCGTGGAGCGCAACCTAATCAACACAACGAATGCCACCCCAGCATGCTTCACTTCAGACTGTGACCAAAGACTTCAGCTTCATCACTCCGGTGAGATATTTCCTTTCATAGTATTCTCTAATTCCATTCCAGGTGTTTCACTCCCCAATAAAGTCCCCAAACCTAGATATAGTCGAGGTCCCCTGAAATAGAACATAGGTTCACCCATGCCCATAAACTAGGGGACTATTGTGTACTTTAGCTTTCAGGAATATATTTTGCCCTGGTTTGTGGATACATGTGAGCATATGCTCTATCTCATGGGACCTGGTTTTGGGACTTTGTTAGGAAGTGAGCCACCTGAAGTGGAATTAGAGAATCCAAGGAAAGGAAAGGTTTCACCCCAGTAATAAGGCTGAAGGGCTGACATTCCATGCTTGATGTCTCTGGACATAGTCTGAAGTGGAGCATGCTGAAGTGGTACTTATTGCATTGATCACCAGATGCAATATCATTTGGTATCTATAGAGAGAAGCATGCAGGAAAGTTACCCCTACCCTAGGCATTCCAGAACTGGGGGAAATATAGGTTCTATAGAGGAAGTGGGAGGTTCCTGCTGTCTTAGGGTTTAAGAAAGCAATAGATAGTTATTGCTATTATCATATTTCTTGGCACTTGGGTTCACTTTGAAAAATCCCTTTGTTAGGATTTACTGTATCATAGACAACATCACCCCTTATCAAAGATTAGATATCTGTAGGTGTGGGGGGTTAGTTCTGGGCTTTCAATTCTGTTCCACTGGTCTGTGCACCTGTTTTTGTTCCAGTACCAGGTTGTTTTGATGATGATGACCTTATAATATAGTTTGAGATCTTGGAGTGTGATGCCTCCATATCTGTTTCTTTTCATCAAGATAGTTTTGGCAATTCTAGGTTTTTCTGGTCCCATATAAATTACTGCAATTTTTGTACTATTCTCTTAAAGAAGCTTGGTGGAACTTTAATGGGTATCACATTAAATGTGTATATGGCTCTTGAAGAATATTCATTTTGATTATTTTAATTCTTCCAATCTATGAGCATAGGGTGTCTTTCCATTTTGTGGTATCATTTTTTATTTCCTTGATTTCATGGTTTTCAGTATACAAGTGTTTCACTTTTTTGGTCAGCTTTATTACTAGGTGTTTTATTGATTTTACTGCAGCAGTGAATGGGAGTGATTTCTGGATGTCCTCTTCTTCAAACTATTGTTTGCATAAAAAATGTCACTGATTCTTGTGATTGATTTTGTAGCCTAACACCTTGCTATATTGTCTAGTAACTTCTAGTAGTCTTCTGCTGAATTCTTTCAGTTTTTCTATGTATAATGTCATATTATCTGCAAATAGTGAGGGCTTGACTTCTTCCCTTCCAATTTGTGTTCCTTTGATTTCTTTCTCTTGCCTGATTGCTATGGCAAGAACTTCCAATACTATGTTGAAGAGTAATGGTGATAATAGACATCCTTGTCTAGTCTCCGATCTGAGGGGGAATGCTTTCAGCTTCTGTCCATTGAGCACGATGTTGGCTGTAAATTTGCTGTATATGGATTCCACTATCTTGAGGAATTTCCCATCTATTCCCATTTTTTGTAGGGTTTTGAGCGTGAATAGGTGTTAGGTTTTGTTGAAGGCTTTCTCTGTTTCTATTGAGATAATGATGTGGTTTTTGGCTTTGCTTTTATTGATGTGGTGAATGACACTGATTAACCTACATATGTTGTACCAGCCTTGCATTCCTGGGATAAATCCCACTTGGTCATGATGAACAAACTTTTTGATATACTGCTGTATCTGGTTGGCCAGGATCTTGTTTAATATTTTGGCTTCTATGTTCATCAGAGATATTGGTCTGTAGTTTTCCTTTTTTGCTGTGTCCCAATCTTCTTTTCCTATCAGGGTGATGTTGGCTTTATAGGAGGTGGAGGGAAGTGTTCCTGTTTCTTCGACCTTGTGGAAGAGCTTTCGAAGTATAGGTATTAATTGTTTCCTGAAGGTTTTGTAGAATTTGTTTGTAAATCCATCTAGTCCAGGCCTTTTGTTGTTGGGAAGATTCTTAATAAATATTTCTATTTCTTTGTCTGTGATTGGTTCATTTAGGTTTTATAGTTCTTCTTGGGTCAATTTTGGAAAGGCATATGTTTCTGGGAATTCTTCCATTTCTTGCAGATTCTCTAGCATGGTGGCATATAGTTCTTCTAGAATTTTCACACTATTTTCTGGATTTCTGTGGTGTCAGTTGTGATATCTTCTTTATCATTTACAATTCTATTAATTTGAGTCTCCCCTCCCTTTTTTTGTTTAGTGAGTCTGGTTAGGGATTTGTCAATCTTTTAAATTTTTCAAAGAACCAAAATTTGGCTGCACTGATCTTTTGTATGATGATCATATTGTTTATGTTGTTTATTTCTGCTCTAATTTTAGTGATTTCCATCCTTCTGGTTGCTTCAGGGTTCCTTTGTCCCTCTTCCTCTACGTCCTTAAGGTGTGCAATTAGGTCGGTTATTTGAACTTCTTCTTATACTCTAATGTATGTTTGTATGGCTATGAGTTTCTCTCTCAGTACTGCTTTACCTGTATCCTAAATATTTTGATAGCTTGTGTCTTCATTTTCATTTGTTTCTAGAAACATTTGAATTTCTTGCTTGAGTGCTTCTTTCATCCAGGGGTTATTGAGCAGCATGTTGAGTTTCCAAATTTTGTGACTTTTAGTAATTTTCTCTTTGTTTTTGAATTTTAGATTTATTCCAGTGTGGTCTGACAAGATACTTGGGATGATTGCAGTGCTCTTGAATTTATTGATACTGTCTTTGTGGCCTAACATGTGGTTTATCTTTGAGGATGTGCTGCATGGATTTGAGAAGAATGTGTATTCCTCTTTTGGGGGCTGAAGAACTGTGAAAATGTCCAGGAGGTCTAGTCTGTCCTTCTCTTTATTTAATTCTCTTGTTTCTTTGTTGATTATCTGTTCTCTTAATCTAAGTATGAGGATTGGGTGTTGAAGTCTCCCACTATTATTATATTACTACTGATGTATTTTTGTAGTTCTTTCAGTAGATGTTTGATATACTTAGATGGGCTCTCATTTGGTGTATAGATGTTAATAATGGTTAAATCTTTTTGTTTTATTGATCCTCTAATCATTATGTAATGGCCTTGCCTATCTTTTATTACTTTATTTAATTTAAAGTCTATTGTGTCAGAGATGAGAATGGCTATTCCTGCCTTTTTTGTGGTCCATTAGCCTGTATGATAGTTTTCCATCCTTTTAATTTAAGTCTGTCTTTGACTTGTTGGGTCAGGTGGGATTCTTGCATGCAGCATATGGCTGGGTTATGTTTTCTGATCCATCCTCCCACTCTGTGCCTTTTGATGGGTGAGTTTAAGCCATTGATGTTTATTGATATTATGGATTTAAGGTATTGCAGTGCCATTATCAGCATTTTTTAAAATTGTCTCTGATATATGCAAGTATTATTGTAATCTTGTTTATAAGAGGTCTTTTAGAACCTCCTTCAGGGCAGGCTTGGTATTGTTGCCTCCCTTAACTGTTGCCTGTCTGAGAAGGTTTTGATCCCTCCATCTAGTTTGCATGAAAGTCTAGCAGGGTATATTATCCTTGGTTGAAACCTTTTTTCATTGAGGGCTCTATAAATATCTTGCCATTCTCTTCTGGCTTTTAGAGTTTAAATGGAGAAGTCTGCTGATAGTCTTATGGATTTTCCCTTGTATGTGACTTTTCGTTTTTCTCTTGTAGCCTTTAGGATCCTTTCTTTATCCTTACTTTTATTCATTGTAACAATGATGTGTCTTGGTGTCTTTAGGTCAGGGTTGATTCTGTTTGGGACTCTCTGGACCTCTTGAATCTTAATGTCCTTTCTGTTGTTTAGGCTTAGGAAGTTTTCATCTATTATTTTCTCTAGAATGTTTACTTCCCCATCCTCTCTTTCTTCCTCTGGCAGGCCAATTATACGAATGTTACTTCTTTTGAGATCATCCCATATGTCTCTGCTGTTGTTTTCTGCTGCTGTTATCTTTTTGAGCTCTTTCACCTCTTTCTTAGTTTTCTCTAGCTCATCCTCTGTCTGGCTAATTCTGTTTTCTGCTTCCGTTAGTCTGCTTTTCCTTGCCTCACCATCTTTCTTCAGTTCAGTTATAGTATTAGCTTGTTCTTCTAATTCTCCTTTTAGCTCAGCTATTTCAGCTTTCATTCTCTAATTACCTCAACATAGCTAATATTTTCCTTTAGGGTCTCATCTGTTGTTTCCCTAATTCTGATAGCTCTTTCCTCTATAGTTGTCTTCATTTCTGTGATTATTAGGTTTACTATTGCTTGAACACTTTTCTTATCTATGGTTACTTCTGACTGATTTGGAGTTTCTTCTGGCTCCTTTCCTGATTCATTGTCATAGCAGTTTTATTTGCTCTTGATTTAACCATTTCTTTTTTTTATTGATGTGGTTTGTAGTCTTCTCTTCTGTCATTCTTCAGTTGTTATGTTTTGAGAACTAGCCACGTTATACTAAAGACTTTTCACAAATGCAGTCACAAATCTCAGAAATTACAACAATAGCAACTGAAGCAAGGATTGATGCAGTTCAACCAATATCATTTAGCCAAACAACACCTCAGTCCAAGAAAAAATAGCATACAGAACCAAAAGAAAAATAAAGAGAAAGGGAAAAAGGGAAAGAAAGAGTAGACAATAATGCAAACCTACTGTCCACTATACATTCTAGGGATAGCAACAGGAGAAAGGTAAGTAGAAAAGAAACACACACACACACACACATATGCACACACACACACACACACACACACACACACACTTCACTCAGAGTCAGATTTCTTCCAAAAAATAATTCACAAACAAGTGTCAGTGAATTCAGAAGGTAAAAAAGGAAGAAAAGAAGAAGAAAGAGGGGAAAAAAACAGCAGTGAAAGGAAAGCTTTTTTTAAAAAAAAATTTTATTAGCTAGGAGGAGAGAAAAAGGAGGGTCGAAGGAAGTGGGAGAGAGAAACAAGTGCCTCTCACAATGCGTAGGACACTTAGTCACCTATCAATGTAAAAGGCAACAGCAGTTAATTTTGGTCAACCTGAATAAAAGGGAAAATGGACAGGAATATATAATAATAAAATATAGAGTAAAAAACCCTAACAGTAAGTCTGCATCTTGGACCACTCCAGATGCTACCTGAGCAAAGACAACCAATTATAAAAAGTATCAAAAAAAAAGGCAAAATAACCTTCAGGTATTCTTTCCCAGGCAGGGCTGAGGCTCAGACTGGTCAGGTATTTTGTCACTCAAATAGAGCTCCAGCCATCTAACAAAAAAAAAAAAAAAGGACAAGAAAATGACAAAAGTTTGGAATGACACCCCTGCTGTGCCAGGAATCTTGGTAAAGAGAATAACTGCAGGTAGCCTGCTAGAAGCAGCTGGCCAGTCCTTCTGGGGTGGGGGAGAATGGTAAATTCAGAAATAGTGAAGCTAAAGATTTTTCCTTTCTTTGTCTGTTTGGCTTTTGTTTGCCCGCCCAAGAGTGGGTTATAGGACTCTTTTGGGGGGTCACCCTGACCACCTCCTATTCATCCTTTCAAGGACACACCAATTATCCTACCCTCTCCAGAAAACTCCAGGTTTTAGGCCGCTTTTTTTGGAGTTCACACCAGGTGTTGTTTCCAGGTTGCCATCTTGGCTCCACTCCTTATGAATTTCTTCTTTTCAGTCTTAAGTGTTTGCACAGAAGATTGCCATTTTTTCAATTTTCATTTTGTAGCTGCTTCCTTACTATATTGCTTAACAAATTCCAAGATTTTTCTACTATATTCTACTAGATGATTCTGTATTCTCCATGTATACTGTCATACCACCTACAGTTACTGAAAGCTTTACTCCTTCTCTTTCAATCTGTATCAACTTAATCCCTGTCTCTTGTGTAATTGTGTTGACTAGGTCTTCTAAGACTATGTTGAATAATAATAGTGACAATGGGTAACCCTGTTTCATTCAAAATCTGACATGGAAAGTTTTTAGTTTCTCATCCTCTAGTATGTTGTTGACTATACATTTTTATATATAAATAAGAATAGTTTTAGGAACTTCTCATTTATCTCCAGGTATTATTTTTTTTAATCTCTTCATCAAGAAAGGATGTTGAATCTTGTCAGATATTTTATTTGCATTTATAGGTAGCCATGTAGATTTTTGTTTTTATTCTTTTTATGTAGTGGTTTATATATAAAGTTAATATACACTGAATTACCCTTGCTTCCCTAGGTTTCCTATTTAATCATAGTGTATACTCTTTAAATGTACTGCTGCATCTGATTGGCTAGAGTTAGCTTCAAGAATTTAACATCTGTGTTCATCAAAGATATTCATCTGTAGTTTCCTTTTTTGTTGCAACTCATATGCTTTTAACATTAGGGTCATGTTTACTTCATAGAATGTAGTAGGAAAAATTCCTATGTGCTCAATATTTTGTAAAATCTTGAGAAGTATAGTCAGTAACTCCTCCTTAAAGGTCTTATAGAACTCATTTACTAAATCACTTAGGCCAGGAATTTTGTTAGTAGAAAGATTTTCAATTATTATTTCAATTTATTTGATTGTAATTGGTCTATATTTGTTTTCCATGAATTTCTAGATTAGTCTTGGGAAATATATATATATATATATATATATATATATATATCTCCATCTCTTCTATGTTCTCTAGTTTGGTGGCATATAGTTACCCATCTATTTTTCTTTTTTATAATGTTATTAATGACTTAATAATAATTTGTAAGAATATAGGGATATAGATCCACATAACAGCCACCACTATGGTTCTGTGCTTAAGAGAGAGAGAGAGAGAGAGAGAGAGAGAGAGAGAAAGGGAGAGAATGAATGAGAATTCTGCAGCTCTGCTTCAACACTTTTGAAGTATCACCATAAATCTCTGCTATTCTCTGATGAATTCCATATAGTTATAGCACTGTATCACTTATTTTCTGTGAAAGAGCCAACTATCTGTGACTAGTTTACTGTGGCTCCATCTCAAAAGTTCCTCTTATTTTTGTTTATTAATGATTTTTTGTCATTTCATTATGGCAGGTTAATGGTTCATAGTATAGTTACTGACACATAGGTACAACTTCCCATCTACCCATGATAGACATCTTTAAAATACTCTCACTCCCAAGCACTAGACTCCAAAACTCCCTGCCCCAGACTACTCCACTCCCTTCCCTCCCCAGTGTCCTTTGCTTTAGTGTAATACACCAAAATTGGTCTAAGTTTTATTTTGTATTTTTTCCTTTCTGTCCTTGTTTCTTAAGTTCTGTTTTTAAGTGACATCCTTCTCTTTCTGATTTATCTTACTTAACATGAATCCTTCAAACTCCATACAAGATGAGGTTAAAGTAATTTTATCCTTAAATTTGTGAATGAATAGGTACATGTGATTTCAAGAAGAAAGAAGAGTCACTTGTATGGAGAAAGTTATGCTCTCTAGATATGTGAGCATTCCATTTCAATAGATAGCTCCCAAAAAAAGTTAACTCTGAAACCTGGATCTGAATTTTTGATTGTATCCCCAGTCATTTTTCTTCAGGATAATTAATTGAGGATAACAGTAATTGAGGGCTGCAGGGGTTAGCTGAAAATAATGTACATGCCAAGCTCACATACTTTAGAAAAACCTGGACATCTTGGAGAAGACTATGTGAATAAACTGGGTCAACTTTCAACATCATGATTAAATTCAGCTGTATTTACAGGTTTTATTTTCAGAAAGATATTATTTACATATTGTTTACAAAATATTCTTTCTTATCGTATAAGTCTATTTACAAAGGATCTGACATTCACTAAAGAGAGTTCCTTCACTTGAATCAATAACATTTAGTTGACTCATTACTCATTGCACAGTGGCAGAATTTTGCTAAACATTGGCTTGGTTATTTACATAAACAGGGGAATTGGTCTTGAAGTTGAGATATGATAACAAAATAGTTGGTCATTAAGTATAGTAATTAAGCTGTCTGCAAAATAAAAAAATAAGAGAACAATAATAATTTTAAATGGCTATTGTATTAGACATGTATCTAAAAAGAAAGTGAACTTAGGGAATAAACCACTAACTGAAGTTTCTTTCTCTTCTCTTATGACATTGAAAAGATGGTTTTTCTTTTAGTCATGTATAATTAAGACCTATTAACATTGTAGACTTTTGTTCTAATGTTTTAAGTCACCATTGTTCCTGAAATCATTGAAGCTAAAAAGTGATGAAAATATGATAAATGTTAGGAAGATAATTTTTTCTAGGAAGATTCAAAATTATTAAAAAATTTAAGTATGAAGTAACAGAGAAAATTTTTAATGTACTGTTGCATAGTATGAGCATATGAGAGACCCCAAGGGTCCAGGTTCAAATCCCATACTACTATAAGACAGGACTAAACAGTCCTCAGGTCTCTGTATCTCTCTGCTTACAAAAATAGATATATAATTAAAAGTTTATAGGTAGATAACATGTTTACAAAATGCTGATCTTATTTAGACTTCCAACAGTTGGTTACAATTCACTAAAATTAAAAGACAAAAAAATGTAGTGGCTGGATAGAAACAGGCTGGGGGTAAGGACCCGCTTGCTGATATCCATGTCCAAAAGAGAATCGATTACAGAAGAGAGACCTTCCACTTTCTGCACCCCATAAAGTATTTTGGTCCACACTCCAGGAGGGATAAGGAATAGAGAGGGGTCAGGGTGAGGTGGTAGTGCAGTGGGTTAAGCACACATGGCAAAAAGCACAAGGACCTGCTTAAGGACCCCGGTTCAACCCCTAGCTCCCCACCTGCAGGGCGATCACTTCACAAGCGGTGAAACAGGTCTTCAGGTGTCTTTCTCTCCCCCTCTCTGTCTTCCCCTCCTCTTTTGATTTCTCTTCGTCCTATCCAACAACAATGACAACAACAATAATAATAATAAGTGCAACAACAACAAAAAAATAGCCTCCAGGAGCAGTGTATTCTTAGTGCAGACACTGAACCCCAGCAATAAGGAAAAAAGCAAAAGAAAAAGAAATAGAGAAGTGTCCAGTGGAGGGGATGGAGCACAACTCTGGTTGTGGGAACTATGTGAAATTATATACCATTATCTTACAATCTTGTTAATCATTATTAAATCACTAATAAAAATGTTGTGGCCGAATTTGACTGAGTTTGGAGTATTTCACTAAAGTATAAAACTCTGGGGGAAGGGGAGGTTATATTTTCTGCTCTACTATAGGGGATTGGGAGAAGGGACACAGAACTTTGGTGGTGGAATGGTGTTAGTATATACTCCTGTGGGGGCTGTTTCTCCTCTGTGCATAGGCCAAGGACCATGGGGGGGGGGGTCTTTCTTTTTTCTTTTTGTCATTGCCTGTCTGACATTTTCAGATAAAAAAGGAGACAAAGGGAGATAGGTGAAGACAACAAAGTACTGAAGCAACCTGTAGTTAAGAAAGGGCTGGGCTTTGCATGTGTGGTAAAGCATGTGCATCTTGTGTAAAAATGTGCTTATTTATTTATGGAAGAGAAATATGGAGAAGTAACTTGAGCATCACTCTAGTTTATGTGATGTTAGAGATTAAGCCTAGGAGGCTGGAGACTGAGTTTGGTATTTCAAGTTTATAATCTGGTGCTCTAGGCATGTGTAACCTCTAAAGCCAAAATTTCTTTCTTTTAGTTATTTTTCCTACTAATTCAAATTTAAAATAACTTCTAATTTAGTATCTTCTTTTACAGTGTGGTATATTTTAAAAATAAAGCACCTTTCAAAAGAAACCATGGACACTTAAATCATTTGAAATAATATATATATATATATATAAATCATATAAATTGTATTACATGATTAAATTGGATATGTTAATTGCCATAAGACATTGTTATTAATGGCTAGTTAATTATTTTTTAGTAAAAGTATATATAAGGCACATTGGTCACACATAATTAGTAGTGTTTTACATTAAGAGAATGAACTTAAGATTTAAAGAAATAAATATCCTAAATATGAAGTAAATTCTTTTCATCTTGAAAACTAATAAAGGAAAATGACTTTTAAATCACCTCAAACCTTTAAATTACATTTCAGTGTCCACTTCACACATTACATTGGAAGTTCATTATCCCTGAGACAGATGCTCTACTAATAGCAATATTAACATCTAGGAAATAGCCTTTTAAAATTTATGGTGGAATCTGTTTGATGAGTTACTAAGAGATAATATAAGTCTAATGATTTTAAAGCAGTGCAATTTCTAAGAAGTAATTCGGATGATATTACAGTTAAAGTATCAAAACTTTAAGAGTAAAAATGAAGTTATTTTACACTTTTAAGATCTCAAATATTTCATTCTTTCTTGCAATTGAGAAAAGTAACTCATAATTTGTAGGAATTGATTCATTCTGCCAAGTTAAATAAATAATGTTAAATCCTTTCAGGAATCAGCACAACATTTTGGTTTTATAAAGATATTTTGTAGCAGTAATGTGGCATTTTGAACATTAACCTAAATTATATCATAGGTGAATAATATAATTTTCCTGATGTATAATTCTCTTATTTGTTCCTTTAAAAATAATGAAAGATATTATTTATCAAATGATAAACAGTTAGAATTCACACTATAGGGAGTCAGGATCCCGGTTTGAGCCCCCGGCTCCCCACCTGCAGGGGATTTGCTTCACAAGTGGTGAAGCAAGTGTGAAGGTGTCTGTCTTTCTCTCCCCCTCTGTCTTTCTCTCCCCCTCCTCTCTCCACTTCTCTCTGTCCTATCTAACAATGATGACAACAATAATAAACTACAACAGTAAAACAAGAAAGGAAACAAAAGATAATAAATAAATAAATATTAAAAAAAGAATTCACACTATAATTTTTGTTTTTAGAGACAATTAATATGAACAAACAAAAGTTAACTTTGGGGGCACATGTGGTTAAGTGCACACATTAAAGTGTGCAAGGACCCTGGTTCTAGCCACTGGTCCCCACTGAAAGGGGATAACTTTCCAGGTGCTGAAGCAGTGCTGCAAGTCTCTCTCTCTCTCTCTCACACACACACACACACACACACACACATACACAAAAACACACACTTGTCAATTATTGGCTGTCTTTAGCCACTAAATAAAAACAATATATAATAATTTACTATTAATTATCTAGATATTCCACTTCTGATTATTTCAGATATTTCTTATGTGTACTCAACGTGGACATGAATAAATATGTTTTTCAGTTTTGCACTTAGAAGGTGCAGATAGAGGCAACTTGATTGTCTATTACTAAGAGTAGAAGGAAATAGTATAGTATAATGAAGTAGATGTAAATAATAAATCTCTCTTATGCCCACACCCACATGTGCATACATATTGCAAATAGATTGATATATAAGCACATGTGTGTACATATTGACAAGCACATATTCACATCGTATAAAAGCTTAGAAGACTTCAATACTTCAAAAGTGTTGAAGTAGAGCTGCAGAACTCTCTCTCATTCATTCTCTCCCTCTCTCTCTCTCTCTCTCTATCACTCTCTTTCTCCTCTCTATCTCCCTCTTAAGCACAAAACCATATTGGTGGCTGCTATGTGGATCTATATCCCTATATTCTTATAAACTATTATTAAGTCATTAATAACATTATAAAAATGAATGTGCAAGAATATTTTTACATAGAAGTATATTAAGCTTATCCAACTACTTTCTTTCTATCCAGCAATTATGAACAGATTATGATGATAACAAGAAATTAATGCATAAATAGATATAGATGAAAGAGAGCCCAACTGGACCAGTTAAAAGAAATGAAAAATGAAGATTATGTATAACTCAACCCTCTATGTTTCAACTTTTTCTTGATATATAGTGAACATAGGTATAAAACTAAATTATCTCTATATGTTGGTAGTAGATTTAAGTATCAACTAAATATTTTTCTGGCTTTTAAGAATTCTAAATTCAGTGAAGAAACAGATAAACACAGAGGTATTAGGAAAAGAATTGTAATATATATTCAAGCAGAGTGCTATGCAATAAAGGAATAGAGAGACTAATTCTAAATTATTGTTTGAAAGGTTTATGAAGAGATGTGATTTGAACTGCACCTTTCAAAGATTAGTCAACAGTGGAGGAAAGTGTGAAAGAGGAAGATGCTGGACTGAGGATATAGTGGACAGATTGTGCAAATGATTTGCAAGTGAGTGATTATAGGTTTGATCCTGGACCCCCACAAGTTTCCAGAGGTGGTTACTCTGTTCGAAAAAAAGAGGAAAAACAACTTAAACACAGCTTTGAAATTCAATGGGTTTACTAATTTGAAACCTTAAGTGCTTAGATTAAAGTGATAGACCAGAAGTGGTCTATGTATTAAAAAGCTTGGGACAATCAATCTATATTCCCTTCTCACATTGATTAAATAGTGATTTATAAGACTGTAAGTTAATAGGAGTATGTGGGGAAAAGCCTACTGAGAAATCCAGGCCATCATCTCCATGAGGTTCTGAGAGGGTCAACCCTGAGCCCCCTCCTCAGAGGAGGGGCAGTAGGCAGGACTCCACCTGATCTCATGACATTAAGACGGAATTTTCCAGACTGGGAACTTCCTTGCACATGCTTCCTTATTCCCTTTGAACAAAGACAATAAATTACCATTTATGGCCAACTGAAACCCACTGCAAATATCCTAGTCTTGCTTAACTTCCTCCTTCCCCACTGCCCTGAGGTGTTCATGATTCACCTTTAGAAAGAAGCCTACCTATGCATGGTGAGCTCATGACCAGACCTTATACAGAAACTTCCCAGTAATTAACAAATACCTGATAGGTCAAGACTTAACCCTGTATTGAGTGTGTGGATTAACGATTACCTTAACCTTTTCCTAACTCTTGGGTATATCTACGTGCTTGCATCCCTGAATAAATGAGTTGTCTCTCTCAAGCTTTTCCTGGAGGAATTTGTGTGACTCCTTTCTGCACACTCTCCCTTGTCAGCAGGGTTCCCAGGACTCATGGAAGATAAAAAAAGAGAAAGAGAAAAAAAAGAGAGAGGGAGAAATTTCTGAGAAACATATTTATTCATTAATCTTACCAGAGCACTTCTCAGCTCTGGTTTATGATGGTGTGAGGGATTGATCTTGCAACTTTGGAACCTTAAGACTGGTTTGGTGCACTGAACCAAAGCAATGGGCTCTGAGGAAGGAGGACAGGGAGAGGGGTTAGGAGGGGTTCTTTGAGGTACCGTGGGTTGTAGCATGTGTATTCAATCATATGCACCACCACCTGCCCCCCCTTTGCTTTTTTTTGTGTAACTTCCCTTAGTTCATCTTACTATACATCATATCAAACTTTTTTTTAGTTCATCTTATTATGTATGTATCAAACTTTTGGTATTTGTTTTTCCATGTTTGCTTTGACATCAAAAACAAGAGAACACCTGAATAGAATAAAATAAATTACTGGTGAAAGAGCAAGTTTTAAAATTGGGAAACTTGGACAGTATATGTTGAAAAACAAGTTCCTTCCTTCCTCTCCATTTTTTTCTTTTCTTTTCTTCTCTTCTTCTTTTTTCTTTCCTTCTTGAGACTGTAAGGCAGAGAGAGAAAGAGAAGTACCAAAGGATTCTAGTCTGACTAGAACCTGGGTCATGCACATGCCAAAGAAGCATACTGCCCAAGTGAGATATTTTGCCATCCTTGGCCCCTCAAAACAAGTTTCTTAGTGGAAGACAGAGGTCTTATGTAGAATGGAGCGAGGGTGATATAGTAATATATATTTAAGATTTTGTGAAAAATGCATTTTGATAAAGATAAGATAAAGACAAAAGTACACATGATCAGTAACATAAGGTACAGTGAACATACAGTGAATGCAAATAAAATCATAGAGAACCTTTGCCAGATTAAATATTATAGATTGCAAATCTCTCCACTACAAGACTCCATTGAGCACTTTCGCTTAGTCCAGGGTCTAGCGTCCTTATCAGTAAGGCTGTCTTAATCCAAAGCCAGTGTAGTGTGATTGTTACCAGGGAGATCCTTCAATTACCAGACTCAGGTCAGTTTCTGATTTTAACTCCAGTGAGTTCACTTTAGTTTCACTGAGGAAAAAAAATTGCAAAAAATTTTATTACAGTTCAGTTGTGACAAAATACCATAGCACGGTTAAAAGCATTAACTCTTAAGAGAGAAAGAAATCATGAGCAGATAAACCACCCCCCCTTTTTGCCTTATAAACAAACAAGCAAAACAAAATATACAAGCAAATAAACAAAAACTGTCCTCACATTCACCTGCTAAAGGTTTATTTGATTGACAATTTAGTTGCTAGTAGTCCTCCTTAAAAGTGCATTTGGCACTTTGCTTAATGTTTAATGGCTTCTAAATGTTTCTTTAATTACTGAAGCTTTGATCTGACCAGTTCCAAATCTAACTTGTGCCATGAAGTACTTTCAATGTAATTTAAAAGGGTTGAAGTAAAGGAGGAACAATTATTTGAATAATTTACTGACAGTTCAACACCTGGAAGCTAATCTCAATAACAGAACTAGATTATCCTTTTTTTAAAAAAATATTATCTTTATTTATTGGATAGAGACAGCCAGAAATTGAGAGGGAAGGGGAGACGGAGAAGGAGAGTAAGACATACCTGCAGCCCTGCTTCACCACTCATGAAGCTTTCCCCCTACAGGTGGGGACCAGAGGCTCGAACCTGGGTCCTTGTGCACTGTAATATATGTGCTCTATCAGGTGCACTACCACCTGGCCTCTGGATTATCTCCTTTAAAAGAATTGAAGAGGAGAGATAAAAATAATAATTACAGCAGTAGCAGTAAATTATAGCATTGATTTTGTGACAAGAAAATGAAATGGCTCATTAAACAGGGAACATATTTCAAAAAAGCCATGTTACATATCTTTCAATATTTTATATTATAAATTTAGAAATATTTGGTGTGTGTGTTGTATACTTATTATTAATAATATATTACTCATTCATGTATGTAATTAACAAACAGAGCCTCCAATTTAGCACTGTTTATTTTTTATTTAATTTTTTTATCTTTATTTTACTTGATAGAGATAGCAAGAAATTGAGAGGAAGGGGGATATAGAGAGGGAGAAAGAGAGAGACACCTGCAGCCCTGCTTCACCACTCATGAAGCGTTCCCTCTGCAGGTGGGAAACTGGGGCTTGAGCCTGGGTCCTTGTGCATTGTAACATGTGTGCTCAACCAGGTATGCCACCAAGAGTCCCTTGCATGTGTTTATTACAGAACTATTCTTCTATTGTTTTTGTTTGCTTGCTTTGTAGGCATAAATATGAGTATTCTTAAGGTGAGAACAAGAAACAACAAATAATAAATCGATTACAATTGAAAATACCACAAGTATCACAAATCTGAAAATGAATGCTGTTAGGAATGAAGTGTCTGACACCCACTGACTAGCACTTGGCATGGCATATTTATTTCCTTACCTATTTCTTCTCCAAAATCTATCTATGTACTTATTTTATGAGACAGTGAATCTTTCAATAAAGAGTGGTTCCTGGGATCATACAGAGGCTTCGTAAGTGAAAGAAATGCACTTTATCTGCCAAGTTACTTCCCCAGCCATGGTGTGGACTTTTAAAACCTTTTTTCCACGCTAGACTCATAGCTCCAATGCCTAGCTTTGTAGAATATGTGCATAAAAGATATGGCCTTGGTCTGGCTCCTTCGTGTGTCCTATCCCCCTGTAAAACAGAAGTATTCATTTGAGGTATTCTTGACAGTCATTTCTTCAACACAATGATTAGTAATAACTTAAGTATGCTTGGAAGTTTCTGTGAGTATGTGAACATATCCCATTGCACCTCAACTCATTTTCTTTAGCCAGAGAATCTCTTAGTCAGAGTACATAAGTAGAAGAATCTGCATGGAAGGATCCTAGATATGAATTCTTTTCCATAATCCAAGGCTATTGCTCACTCGGTAGGACTCGAAGAGCTGTGGGAGACCCATAAGATCAATAATAATCTGTGATGCACAAGTATCTTGAGTTATAACACATTCTGAAGGAAGAGTAGGTTGAACTACCAGATGGCTCTACACTGTTGAGAGTGAGAGGAAGAAAGGAAATCAGGTGGGATTTTGTTTTTTCAGAATGTAGGAACACCTGTTTTTTCAGAATGTAGGAACACCTCAAGTGGCCAGCATTAGAGTGAAACAAGAAATGAAAATGTAAAAATTCTTATCAGGAGCATGGGGTAAGAATATTAAGATCATAAGTATTTGACTAGGCAGTGAACTCGGTTTGAATAAAGCATATGGATTTTGGTACAATACTTACCTGGTATTTGAGCTTTTGTCCTGACACTTGTTGAGTTTCTGTGTTATTTTAACCCCTCATTATAACCTCCTTTTGTAAAGGCCTAGGGAAGTGGTACATGTAACTTATTATAGTATTCATCCTAATTTTTGATCAATAGAACAATACATTTAACCCTCAAACTTTTTTTTTAACCTCAAAAATCAGATGCTGAGGTTTCTGTTTTGGAAGGTAGGAAGGAACAAAAACATTAAATGAGATACAAAGGTCAATATGTGAGACAATGAATTCACATTCAAGAAACATAATTTATACTAAAGAAATTCAATGGAGCAATCATTTTTTAAAAAAATATTGGGACCCACTTGAATCTATAAGAAATGTATGTATATTTTTAGGTGGAGACAGAAGGCAGAAAGACAGAATGGAAGTGACAACAGTACTGAGGCTCCCTTCAATGTTGTAGGGGCCAGGCTCCAGCTGGGCCACGCATATGACAAAATAGCACACTAATCAAGGAGCTATTTCACTACCCAACAGTATGCAATTTTAACATAAGGAGAAAAGTGCAGGACAAAAATGAAAAAAAAAAAAGCAGGAGATGAATAAAATTCATGAATCTAGAAAATAAACAAAAAATAAATTAACAATGTGTTTCTTTTATCTACCTTCTTTGTTTAATGGAGACTGAGAAATTAAATGACTTTTCCAAGATATTAAATCTAGTCAGAAATATAGACGTTCAAATTATTTAATTTGTTTAAGTTAAATAGAACAAGTAAGTTTAAAGATTATTCTGATCAATAAATTGTGCTTTCTTCCACTCTCTTCATCTCTTTGCAATAAAATCTTACTTTTAGTTAAGGGGTCTTTACTGAGTAACTATTGTAGTTGATACGCTCTTGTGTTCATCAAAGTGGCATAAGATATGAAAGATTCAGTTTTGTAAATCCATCTTCTTACTCTTGGAATTGAAGAAGATTAATTAATTCTCTTTTATTAATTAACAGGCTTTTCAAAATTGATTATCTCTTCTGGACAAGTGTACCATCCATATAGTCTGAAATGCATAAAAATGCATAAATCTTCTAAAGTGATGAGAACTTTTTAAAATCACTTTTTCCAGAGTAAAATATATACAATTACTTATGACTAAATTACTAAAGCTGAGGAAACCTTTACCATTACAACAAAAAGGAAAACAAAAGAAAAAAGAGGTATTAATAAAAGTATCTTCACGGGAATATATTTTAAATTTTAAGCACAGTTCCTTCAAGTAGTAGTTGCCCCAAACCACTTCCACTATAGAGAAAAGATAAGAAGGAACCAGTGATAATGTGTCCATAGTCAGGAGTGAGACAACTGGGTGCTTTGATATACTTGCCAAACTAACATGATTAGAAGGCTTAATTATTAATAAAAGTCTGGATCTGCCAGTGTGCTAGTCCTCCTAGCCAGTGATCTCCTGTACATGATGCCTAGTGTTACCAAAGTTCTGATACACATTTGTTGAACTTGTTTTACTGCAACTAATTTATTTTAAACACAGAATTTAACAGACTGTCCTATGTGGGCTTTATTTTTTAACACATACAAATAGAACTTAACATTTCATTAACTATAAAATACCAACCTAAGTTTCATATTATCTAGTTGGATATACATAACTAGTTTATGAGATAGAGTCTGTGACGATATTGTATTAGAAAGATTACAAATATGTATAGCAACTATAAACATTAATATGGCAGTATATGATTGTTATATAGATTTTATATAATACTCTGAAATGAACCAGAAAAGAGGCTAAATGATCCCACTTACAGGCAGAACTTGAGATATAAGAACAGAGAGGAAAAACACAAACTGAAACTTGCACTGGGTTTGGTGTCTTGCACCAAAGCAAAAGACTCTAAGGAATGAATCAAAGAGAGTAGTTGGAAAGAATCTTGGGGTCCTGTTGCATGATAACAGAAAATGATTTAAATTATAGATGAGAGTTTTCTTTTGAAAGCTTTCACAGGAAAAGAAGAGATTCTGTCTTGTGTCAACAACAATAGTAAACCATTACTTCCGCCAATAAAACATTTTTAAGAATTTATCTTAAAATATATTTCTTGAAATCATTTGTCGTTACTATGATATTTTCTTAAAGTACCTCCATTTAATGTTATTTTGCTATAATCCAATAAATAACTTATTGATGAAAAAATAGCTTGCAAAAATCTGCTATCTTTTCCTTTATAATTATCCTATTTCAAGTACAACTTACAAGGTTAATGACCAGAAGATTTTTGTGGATGACAATTTCATATAGCAGTCATTCAGAATCTGCTTTTTAGGATTATAAATATTTTATAAATGGCGGCACCAGTGAGTCTGATAATAATGGTAACCAAAAGATAAGAAGCAAGTCATATCCTCCTGAATAAAACATATCCCTTTTAAATATCACAAATGACATTATTTTAGTAAAGAAAATTATGAGCTTAGTGGGACGATACTCAACATAGTCTAGGAAAATGATTAAGTATATTTTAAATAAAAGCTTACTAAGTCTAGGTGAACATTTTGAAGTGATTATAGTTAGTTTCACTCTTGGAAAAAGAACTTACTTAAGATTAAAATATTATCAGTGAAATATTTTTACTTAAAAACAGAAACTAAAATATATGTTTCAAAAATAGCCACAAAACATGATTTGAGAAGTGATACTTAGCTTTTGAAAATCTTTTATAACAGACTTTTTTCAACTACTTGCATTTAGAGAAAGAATACTGTGAAATCCTATTCTAATTCAGCATTTAATTTCATTTAACCCTTTTAATTTAACCCATTTAGGGCTGGGTAGATAGAATGATGTTTATGAAAAGTACTTTCATGGCTGAGTTGCCATGTACCCCAGATTCAGTCCCTAGTACCTCATATACCAGAGGTGAACAGTGACTTTTTAAAATAGATAAATATAGAAGTAAAATTTAACCAATTTAACTCTTCAATATTGAAGTTTAATGTCTTATGGATTTTTATTATAGGTAAATGTATACTCTCATAAAGAAATTCTGGGCATGTGAAATAATGCAGTGGGATAGCACCTTGTTTTTGCACAGTGCAGGTCTGAGCCTCCTCCCATGCCCTTGCAAGAAGCTCACTACAGTGGTCTCTTTCACACTCTCTTTGTCTCTCTACTTGATTGTCTCTTTGATTCTATCTAAAAAATAACAATGGCAACAATAACAAAATACATTCTATGTTTTTTTTTGCATCTATCATAAGACTGAGGTAATGAAAGTGTTATCTAAGGGTAAATTTGAACTTCAAAGCCATATTCCTCAGCACATGTTACTATATTTTAAAAGAGTACATCTATAGTTGGGGAGTTGGTTCAGTGGTTAGGGCAACAGTAGGCTTTACCTTCAGCACAACGTATGATAGAGTAGTGCATTGATGTTCTCTCTTAATGTAAATCAGTAAGTCCTTTTCTAATTATATTTAGCTGTGGCCTTATAAATGCACGAATTCAACACTTCTGGAATGAACCTTCTTTCATTCAGATGGAGACTGACTGATAAGGCAGATAGAATCACCACTGGAACAATATTGGAGCTTTCTCTACGGTCATAGTCCCTTGCATGTGGTGCTAGTGTCTGAATCTGGCTTATGCGCATGTCATGACCTACCCGATAAGCTATCTCCCTGCCCCCTAAATAAATCTTAACAAACAGAAGCTTAGATTGAAACACAAAATAGAATCAAGGATAAAGATACACTTGCTTGTCATGTGCATGACCAGGTTCTAGCCTGGGTTCCACTGCATTGGAGTGAGATATTGTGGTGTCTTTCTTTTCTCCCTCTATCTCTGTTCATCAGAGCTAAACATCAGCTCAAGCCAGTGAAGCCCCAGAGATGCCCCCCCCAAAATAATAATAAAGACAAAAACAAAGCCAAAGATACATCTTGATGGCACCAAAGAGAACTTTATTAAAATTGCCAATAAACTCTTTAGAGATGGAGGCATAATAGTTAACTTTGAGGATAGTCACAGACAGAAAAGTTATTCGGATGGTCACTGCTATTAACGTAATGGGGTAAAACTACAGGGATAAAACCAAGCCAACTCAGAAATGTAACATACCTAGGTGTGGTTTTTGTTTAACGACTTATACAGAACTACAAGATACTTGTATTTAAATAGAGTTGATCATCATAAAAATGATTAAAAGGCATGTGGGAGATAGTATGACTATGCAGAAATATTCTCATGCCTGCGGTTCCCAAGTTCAGTCCCCTGCACCAACGTAAGACAGAGTTGAGCAGTGATCAAGAAAGAAAAGAAAATTAGTTACAGGGACTGGATATTAATTTATCCAGTAAAACAAGCTTCTTTTTAAAATATTTATTTGTTCCCTTTTGTTGCCCTTGTTTTATTGTTGTAGTTAGTGTTGTTGTTTATGTCGTCATTGTCGGATAGGACAAAGAGAAATGGAGAGAGGAGGGGAAGACAGAGAGGGGGAGAGAAAGATAGACACCTGCTTCATCGCTTGTGAAGTGACTGCCCTGCAGGTGGGGAGCCCATGGGCTCGAACCAGGATCCTTATGCCGGTCCTTCCGCTTTCTGCGCTTAACCCGCTGTGTTACGGCCTGACCCCCTAAAACAAGCTTCTTATGACTCTAGGATTAGCACCATATAAAAAGAAGCACCAGATCATTGTGGGAAGTTTCACAGATGGTTGGGTGGTACTGTGGTGTCGCTTTTTTGTCTTCTGTCTTTCCCTCTATATCTGAAAGAGAACAGAAGAAAATCAACCTGGTAGTCATGGAAATTCACATACACCATAAGAAAATACCATAAAGAGAGAAAGAGAGAGAATTGGATCTTGTATATCAAGCCAGATCTGTATCCCTGAAAATCCTGAACTGGAAAGTTTTTAAAGATATTTCTAATCACAGCCATCTATTCATGGATATAAAATGAATGTTTAGATCATTTTAAGACATGTTAAAATTTATGATAATAATTCATCAAGTAGCTTTGATGGGATTTGTGTAGGGAATGAAGCTACAGAGAATTCTGAGAATCTGGATTTCTTCATTTTCCTACTGACACAATGTTGTCATATGAATCCTGATATGACACAGCATTGATATGAAATTTAATACTGGTTGGATTTTATATTACCTCTTCATATTGTGATTGATAAAGACATAAATGGATGTTTTTTATTATCTTGGTTTTTCTTTGTTTTTTTACCATTACAAGATATTAACAATAGAGCTAATACAGAGGAAATAAGCGATATGAAGGAAATAGGCTCCCGGCATTTAATATCTTCCTTATGAATTATAGAATATGTTCTCAACTAATTATTTTGCCTTAGGCTTTCAAGGACAGAATTTGCAATGGAGGATGATTTTAAGGATTATCTTGGACATTAGCTTAGATTACAATACTTCTAAATTTCTTCCCAAATCACATTATCATTTTACTTATTACATTCATTTAATGTATTAGTTAATAGCATTTTTATGTATATGCTAGTAAAATCATTCCACTTACTGTTTTTGCTGCATTACTAAAAAAATGATTATTGTTGCTTTTACCATTCTTTATCTGTTATACATTGTGGGCAGGTAAACTTGTGGAAAATAGCTAGTGGTAAGTAAGTAAGAGTAAATTTCTTTACCCCTCTATTCAAGTCCATTCTATTAACATATATTGAATTATTTATATCTGAACATGCAAACAATCGAGTGTGCACATTAGTAGAATTCATTTGATTGTACTACTTCTGTTTTAATATACATTAATTAAGCAGTACATACAACTTCACTGCCTAGCATAAATTAAATTTTCAAAACGCTATGCTTTTCTGAGAAGAAATTTCCTTTTCGAATTTAGGTTCATAGACTCAGAGGGGTAAATGTTAGGGGAAGATGGCCAGAGGACTCTCAACTCCAATTCCATCAAAACCTGGAGAGAGAAGAAGAAGAAGAAGAAAAAAAAGGAAGGATGATGAAAAGTAGTAGGTATGACTTAGAAAGGAAGAGCAGGCAGTCTCAGAGGGGAAAAAATGGGCAAATATAATTGTCTATAAATAAAGACAGATAGTTATAGAAATAACAGTCAACCTATATCTGTGATCTTGGAATAACTATTGCTGTTTCCACTGGAGGGAATGGGGAAACAAAACTCTAGTGGTGGGAAAGGTATAGAATTATGCCCTATTTATCTTATAATTTTCTAAATCAATATTAAATCACTAATAAGTAAATTTAAAAAGAACTACCTGTTTGTTTATTTATTTTAAAGGAAGTCGCTTTCTTCATATCTAGTCTCTTTCACATTTCTTTCTCTTTTTTCTTACCCTTTCCAAAGTTTTCTTCTTTTCCTTTATTGAATAAAATATGAAAGGTAAAAAAAAAGGTTGATATGAGTGAAGTTAACATGACATTTAAAAATTTAGAAATATATATATTTCTAATTTTACATAAAATATGAGAAAATATGAAATATTTTACTACTCAGAATAATCAAGATTTTCAATGAATTTTCAGCTAAAATATTCCCCTAGTCAAACTATAAAATATGGAAAAGCATATTTTATAAATATTGTGACAGCATGTTGTCTTTTTTTTGCATTTTGCTTCACTGACAAAAAGTTAGTTCTAATTAAAGACTGTGAGACATTGGTGAGTTTGGATCAAACAAAAAGACTGTAAGAAATACAGTTTAAACTAAGCAGAAGGATGCTTGCAGCAATAAACTGGGCTGTTAAAAACACACAGAGAGTCAATTAAGTCATTGGATAATAGATCTTTTGTGTTCAGGTAACTAAATAAGCTATTCATTTAAAATATTTATTAAACCTCCTTTGTTTTCATTTCCATTCAAGGATTTCAAAGGAAATGACTATGTTAATGCTTTCTCTAAATGATCTTCTATTATGACTTATTGTCAAGCTCTGTTTTACTCATCTGCTTATGAAAATGATAATGCTGGTTTCTCTGAGGGTAATAAAAGGAAATTATATGAGACTCGCTCTCATTCCCTTGTGGTAATTCTTTTCCCTAGTCCGCAGCATTCAGGCAAGAAAATGAAATCCAGTGCTTATTTTTATGTGGTGACTACTATCATAGTTATTTTAATGTAATCACATTATTTACCATCTGTTCTTTGTTTAGCCAAAATTGATATTCTATATAGTTCATTTGAACACTTGAGACAAATAAGCTATTTATTTGTGTCAGTTTAATGTTTCAACTACCAGAATTTTAAAAAGGAAGTGTCTTTCACAGGGTAGTATATTTCAGATAGCTTCTTATGCTATTTAATTTTGAATTATGCCATTTTGCTTAATGGTTTTTTAAAAGGGGGGAACTACGTATAAGCATTATTCTTTTAATATCTCATATATTGAAAGAAACAATTTATTATTTTTAAAGGGTATTGATAAAGTCATTTTTTAGACTAAAAATGATAGAGCTATTTTCTTTTTTAAATTGAGAGATCAATGACTTACAGTACAGTTGTTGGTACATGAACACAGTTTCTCATCTCACCAAGATAGGTGTCTGCAAAATCACTTTCACTCCCAAATTATGTCCATCATCATGTACCAGGACCTAAAATCCTTCTTCAGAGTCTTTTGCTTAGGTGCAACACACCAAGCCAGAAACAAGAACAGAAAGGGGAAACATAAAGTTGCACTTCTTTCTAACCTCTGGGAGTTATTTCATGTCACAAGACTTTATGTGACTACATAATACTAATTTGATAAAGTAAAGATTTGGCTTAACTATTTTATATTGTCTTAAAATTAATATAATAGGATCTAATGTGCTATAAGTGTTTTCTGCGTTAGAGTTGTGTCCCTCACTTAAAGTCTTAAGCCATGCATTTAGTCAAATGCCTTTTAATGTATTACTTTCATAAAAATATTGATTACAGTGAAGAATCTTAAAGGAACTTCACATGTTTTAGAGGAATTCAAACTGTATTAGGTGATTTAGAAAGAGGATCAAGAAAGTGGTTTTCATAAACTGATCATATTAAGACTACAAATGATAAAAGGAATAGAAATCAAATTAGTTGGGAAAAGTAGTTGGTTATATCTGAGGTTTGAAGACGGTTCTTAATTTTGGTATTTGAACCAGATATGCTATGCAATGATTGAGTCTTCATCAAATATTCTGTGAAATATTTTATGCTCACCAAGAAAATATGATGTTTAGCTGATAGTGCCAGTCTAGGAGGCCATCATTAGGAGTGAATGGTTTTTACGTTATTATCGGTTAGCTGATATGGTACTATGAAGTGAATGTTCATATCCCTTTCAAATACTGACGTTAAGTACATGGAGACTTTGGTAGATAATTAAATTTAGATGAGGCCATGAGAATAGAGTTCCCTTAATGATCTTGATGTCCTGATGAGAACAAAAGCCAAAGCCTTTCCTCTCTTTCCACCATGTGAAGACACAGATGGAGGAGTTGACTGATGTGGAAGGCAAATCTCACAAACCTGTTTCATCTCCACCTTAACCATCACACGTTCCATAAATAAATACCTTTGTTAAGTTACTTAGTCTGTGGTAATTTGAGACAGCAATCTGATCTAAGACAATGCTTAAATGTGTGAGCATTTTGTTGTTGTTGTTGTTGTTATTTCCAGGGCTTTCCCCACTCCATGTCAAGTTTTTCAGAGATAGAAAGAGAGAGATAACACAGCACTGATGCTTCTTCCATTGTTGTGGGGATAGTCTTGAACATGGGTCATGGACATGACCAAGAAGGCATACTATTCTGGTGTGCTATCTTGTAGATCTAGGGATGTTGGTTTTTACATGCTGAATTACATGCTGTTATTGATATCATACAATTTATATTTACCATTTGCATACTAGTATGATGGATATTATCAATAAAGCCAAAATTAGCTACCTAAGTGGGATGTTTTATAGTGTTACATGAATATTAATAAAGTATAAGTTAATATAACAGTTCTGAAGACTTGGATAAAAATAATACAGGCAAACTGTTGTAAACGATTGCTACTAGGCCTCTAGAGAAAAGAGAAGTTTATATTAAGGGAACTAGCAGTGGCCTAAATTATGAATTACCATACCCCAGGATTGGAAGGTTCCAGTATAACCCCCAAAATAAGCATAAGCAGAGATGAGCAGTGTCCTGGGAAATAAAATGTAATAAAAAAGCAGCAAAAAAAAAAAAAAAAAAAACATTTTTGGTGTTCCGGTAGGTGGCGCAGTAGATAAGGCATTAGACTCTCAAGCCTGAGGTCCTTAGTTCGATCCCTGGCAGCACATGTGCCAGAGTGATGCCTGCTTCCTTCTCTTTCTCTCCTCCTATATTTCTCATAAATAAATAAAATCTAAAAAATAATAATAAAATAACATTTTTGTATATAGAAAATGTAGATTTTTCTTATATGTATAATTTCTCGTCTATTTTCAATAGTTCTGTTTTGGAATAGTCACAATTCCCCAAAACAAAAGCCTCATGAATTACAGTGGACTGAAAACTCTTAGTCACTGTAATGCTTAAAACTAGAAGTAGATAAATACTTGGAAAAGACAAAAAACTGGCTGCATGCATATATCACCTATTGTTACAATCTAAAGAAAAGAATTTCAAGTCATAGTACTGAATCTTAAGAATGTCCTTTGAAGGTATTCATGTACATTACATATACAGACAGACAGACTATGACCCACATAGTCAACGACTGCCACCTCTCCAGATTCAAAGGAGGTCTCGAAACTTTACATCAGGCTCAACCTGACGCTGTTGACTGGCTATGGAAGAAGGGCAAACGCTAGAGAAGACATCTCTTCTTCTTCTTCTAGCGTTTGCCAAGACATATCTGAGACTAGTTAAAGAATCTCTGCTGAGTCATATAAGAGTAAATATTACCAGTAAAACACAGGATACTATAGGGGCAGGGGATGTCTCACCCAGTAGAGTTTACACTTCATCATGGACCAGGAGATGAGGCCCTGGCCACCACGTCGGAGCATCTGAACAATGAGTTTCATGAACAGTGGAGGGTCGCTGCAGTGCCTCTCCTTTTCCTTCCTTCCCTTTTTAAAACTCCTCCTCTCCTTCTTTTATTTAAAAAAGATAGAGTCCATTTGGAGCAGAGAAAACATGTAGATATGAAACCACAGCAAACAAATAAAGATATGATATCTCATATCACTGCAAGAAATATTGAGTACTATTGCAAAAATAGTGTATTTATTGGGGGCAGATGGTGGTGCACATGGTTGAGTGCACAAGGACCCGGGTGTGAGCCCTTGGTCCTCACCTGCAGGGGGAAAGCTTTGGGAGTGGTGAAGCAGGGCTGCAGGTGTCTCTCTCTCCCTCTCTATTTCTGGCTGTCTCTATCCAATAAATAAATAAAGATCATGGAGGGGATGGGATATGGAGTTCTGGTGGAGGGAATTGTGTGGAGTTGTAGCCCTCTTATCCTATGGTTTAGTCAATGTTTCCTTTTCATAAATAAATGAAATAAATAAATAAATTTTAAAATAGTGTATTTGATATATTTTAAACTGATATTAACTTACTTTTAAAATTATTTAACTTTACATAGAAATTATTTTATTTATTTGAAAAAATAAAATGATATATAGACTAGAGACAAACGTGAATTTTACAGAAGGAAGACATGTGGTCAGAATTTTAGTTCAACAGAATTAAAATGAAACAAAAGTGTTAACTAGAGTAGAGGGAATTGAGAGGCTAAATGGTAATTTATTTCAATAACTCACACAAAAATAACCTTTCTTTATACAAAGAAAATGAACTCTGGTTCATTTTTACAACTTAATTTGGTAATGTGTAGTAAATGTACAATAGCAATATAAGCTTGAAACGTGGTATTTCCTGTCAGAATTAAGTTACAAAACAAGGGCCATGCCATTTTGTGACTCAAGTCTATGACATTGAGATATTTAACCCATAATATCTGAGAAATTATAGAGAAATTCACAATGTAATTGATTTGACAAAGTATATGAAAATAATTGGGCTAAATATTTATTTTTTAAAATATTTATTTAATTTATTTATTCCCTTTTGTTGCCCTTGTTGTTTTATTGTTATAGTTGTTGTTGTTGGATAGGACAAAGAGAAATGGAGAGAAGAGGGGGAAGACAGAGAGGGGGAGAGAAAGATAGACACCTACAGACCTGCTTCACCGCTTGTGAAGCAACTCCCCTGCATGTGGGGATCCAGGGCTTGAACCGGGATCCTTACGCCGGTCCTTATGCTTTGTGCCACCTGCACTTAACCCGCTGCGCTACAGCCCAACTCCTGGGCTAAAATATTTAAACCATATCTAATCGGCTAGTATAGTAATATTCCAATGCCATAGGTAACCTGAATAAGGAGGAAGGAAAAATGTTTCTATAGCATTTACCAATATTTGTAGTGTATTCTCAACACAGAATTTAATTGCAAGCATGTTGCAAAATTCCTTAAGATTTAGGAACCTACCTTTCAGAGCCACTATCAGCAAAAGCAAATACCACTGAGTGCATTCTTTCCCTATATTTGTTTATCTTTGGATTTATACCAGAGCACTGCTCAGATCTTGATTATGATGGGACTGAGAATCAAGCTTGGGACCTCTGGTACCCCAGGCATTAGAGTCTATGGGACTACTACTGCTGATGTAATCAGTAATGATTTGATGTAATCAAAGGCCAGTGTTTCTTATCATCAACAAACAAAATATTTACAATTCTGAATTATTTAAGAAAGCTAAATATTCTTTGCCATTGCTAAAAATTCTATTATGTTCTACAGTAACAAAATAAATGTCTTTGATAAATGATTTAATGTACTACATTCTGTACAGAATATTTGCTCTCTTGCTTTACAGATACATTTTAACTCAGATTTACAAGGCATATGGATAAAAATATAACTGAGGCATCCTTAGGCTGCTGATTGCTGCAACAGGTGACAACATTCAACTATCAATTCCCCTGCCCCCTTTTTGTTGTGCTTTTATTGTAAAGTTCACAAAAAGTAAACATTTGATTTTATTTCAACAGAAGGTACCTTACAGAAGATATCTTATGAAAAAAATTTCTAATTTCTCTTAGTACACAATAATTTTATTGTCTGATTTTTCAAGTGAGCTTGGGAGGAAAAAGAAAAAGAAAGGAAAGAAAAAGAGAAAGGGTGTAAGTAATTACTTCCAAGCAATTTCATATGTATTTGAATCCTAAAAATTTAGTAGTTGCTTGAAAAAAATAATGTACACTGAGGAAATGATAAGCTTATTTTTGCCATAAGTAAATACAATCATTTACTAATTTGATATGCATGTCTGCTGTGCACTGTCTACTTTTGCTTGTTGCTTGATCTGTAATTTTCTAATTGTCATCTACATTGGCAAAATCATTTGGCCTGGCCCTGCCAAGACAAACACAGATATGACTGAAAATTCAGTAAGTGCTAATTTTTAAGTTGATGATTTTGTGTTTTTCAATTCTTTATTCTTATTAACAATTTAATATTTATTTATAAGTTTGTAAGATAATTGGGGTTATTATTTCATACAGTCCCATCCCCTCTGTTGGAAACCTCCCTATTGTTTATCCCTCTGGGAGTAAGGACTGCAATTCTTTTTGGGGTGCTGAAGGTAGGAGATTTTCTGTAACTTCTTCTCTGCTGGACATGCGCATTGGCAGGTTCATCCATATCTTCAGTCTGTTTTTATGTATTTCCAATGGGGTAAGACTAGAGAGTTGAGGTAGCAGGAAGCAATGGTGATGTCATCTGCCCAGGCAGTTCAGTATGAAATCATAGTAGCATGCTGAACATCTTGGCTGAAATACAGTAACGTGGACATCAGGACAAATGGGCCCACCTATCTGCTCAAATACGTTGGGACAAATATAACAGGAGCACATTATCTTGCAACTAAGGAAACAACATAGATACTGCTGTAATGTTTTAAAAATTCTTTAGTTTAATAGAAAACAACTTATTACATGGTACTTTAAAGACAATTACAAAAGAGGTCTCATTTCTGTTTACTTGAAATCAAATGATAGTTTCTGGTAGCAGTTCTTATAGTACAATAGACATATAAAAAGCAATAGTCATTAAAATTCAGTCATGTTAATAATAGGGGACAAGCAGATGTCTGAACATAAAATAACAATAGGCAGTAGATAATATATTTGCAATTACAAGTTGTTAGTATGTCTTACACGTAGATTTGTAAAGTGTTCTTTGTATAATCAGTCATAGTTTCTTTAATCTTAGTGATTATGACTGTGAAATACACATAAAAATACGTATAAAATATTTTTAATTTAGTGAATTCTAATTCACAATATTAATACATGAGTACACTAATAAAAGGAGCTGTCATTTAAGAAATCATTTGATAATCTAATTTATGAATTATTTGAATCAAAACAATGTTTTAAAATATGTATCTAGAATAAAGTGGTGGAACACTCAGTAGAGTGTACACATCACCATCGGCAGTGACTCAGTTGAAGTCCCCAGACTTCACCTATCCGGAAGCTTCATGTGCAGTGAGGCAGTGCTACAGACGTTTCTCTTACTCTGTCTTTTCCTTGATCTCTCTCAGAACTCCACTCTCTATAGAAATAGGAAGAAAATAAAAAGAACCCCTTCAATAACTTTTGTGCCCAAAAAATGTATATATTTATTGGATCAGAGTCAGATCTCTGAGCAGTGTACATGCCTTACTATACATGCAGCCCATCTTGGAAACTTCATAATACATGAGAAGGTGTGTGTGTGTGGGGGGTCCAGTACCAAGATGCCGCTATACTTCTGTGTCTGTATCTGAATGAACATGGCTCTGACTGGTAAACTCACAGATTAACAGACCCCATGTCTCCATAAATGACTAAATTAATAGGGCATCTCTGATTCTCAGCTTGTCTGTAAAGCACAAATATTCAATACTTAGTTGACTAATTAGGTCATCAGACCAATAAAGCTCAATTTGAACTCTTCACTAGTATTTACTCTGCAATAAGACTTTAAAAATCTTAAGAATAATAAATATGCAAATGTAGTAACTTGAATTTAATGGGTTATAGATATTACTTTGAAGTGTAGTAGACTGTAACAGATTTATAGAATATATCAAATTTTTAAATAACTACAACTTAAAAGCTTAACAGTAATCAGACTGTTTAGGGGACAATTCTTCATCCCTTTTTCCCCTTTGCATAACTGGGTCTTTGTGACTGCATGATTTTACCACTCTGAGCCACCTTTCATTCAGATAAAGAGACAGAAAGACATAAGGAAACATGGAGAAACATCAGACATAGCATTGGAGTTTCCTCTGCTGCCTTAGTAACTCTCATGTGGTCTTAGGGTTTAAACTTTTGCCCTGTAAACGTGCTCCACCCAATCCTTCCAGCCCTTACTCATCATATTTATTTAAACAGTTAGATGTCAATTTAAGTAAACACATGTCTTCTTATTTACAAGTACAAATGCAAGTGCTGAGCAAACCAGAATTTCGCTCAATTGTTTTAATTTTATAAACTTTTTTCTTTTTTTTTTTTTCTCCTTGTTTAGCCAGTTAGAGTTTGCAAAAAGCCTTGGGAGATCAATGACTCCTCCAATATGAATACAGGCCATCCACAGGCCTTCATTCTTCAGCTCTGCTTCACTTTCCTTATTTTCTTCTACGTAAGTAATTACTTTTTAGTTGTCTCAGGACCACTCTGGGAGAAATAAATTCCAATGAAAGTAAGAGCTGCCAAATACTTTTCTTTAGTTGTCAGAGATAGAAAGATATAGTGAAAACTTTTCATTTAGTACGCTTTTCTTTGACTCTCTCTGGAGTTCCCCTTGAGTAGATGCACATCAATTTCCCAGGAACCAGAAGGTGGGGTAGGGAGGTAGAAGAATCTGATTTTTTCCATTTTACCTTGAAAGCATTTTTTTTTCTACTTGGGTGATCTTCAATGCTCTAAAATACTTTTTGTAACTGTTAGGTTAATTTACCTTCCTGTGCCCACCAAAGTCCCTTTTACTAAATTAAAATTTGAGAGATTGCTAACAATACATGGTCTTATATCTTAATTCTTTTTTTTTCTCTAGCTTTCTGATATTTAAAAGAACTTAATCCACATTGCCTTCACATTAAAATCCAGTCATGTTTCTTCTGACTTACCTAACCTAGGATGGGGTCCACACCTAAGGATTATTTTTAAGTTCCTTGAAACTGCATTAAAGGCTTCCATTTTTAATGTAATTAAAAACAACATGATGGTATCTTGAACTATGCTTTTATTTTGTGATTTCAAGAGGTGAGCATTACATTATTCCATTTTGCTGTAATATTTAAAACTTGTGGAATTATTGTTATCGGTCATCTCTATCAGGAACAACACAGCAGAACCCTTTGTGGGCCCCATAGGACTTTGCCTTCAACTTGAACCAACAATGGTAGAGAATGTTCCATCCTCCAAAGGGAGGCTGGACAACATACTTCATACTTCATACTTCAACACCTGAGGAAGATGGGTCCTGAAATTGGGGCAGCTTGGAACTTTCCTACTTATGACCACAGAATATGAGCTCAAATCTATAGGGATGCAGAGGTCACATAGGCTCCTAAGCTGAATATGGGCCCCAGATCACATCAAATCGATGGGTTTACAATCAACAATATTATATACCTTTCTCATATTTGGGAGCTTCTCTCTTCCTTCTTCCCTGATCCAGATTTCTGGTCCTTTTTGTAGCCATGGCATCATCTCCACAAACAATAACTTTGATCCACCTGCATATCAGATTTCAGGCTCAGGCAAAAAACAAACAAACAAAACAATACTAGTATAGTCACAGGCCCTTTGGAATATAACTAAAATATACCTACTAGTTATCTACAAAAGAGAGACACACACGCCCCCTCCCCAACTCTTTATCTGCACTATTCCAGCCTTTAGGTCCGTCACTAGTTAACAATTTGTTTGGCTTTGTATGTTAACTCTGTTTTCAGCCACCAAGTTCCAGATGCTAGCATGATGCCGACCAGACAACCCCACCAATATGTCCTGGAGCTCTGCTTCCCCAGAGCCCTTCCCCAATAGGGAAAGAGAGAGACAGGCTGGGAGTATGAATTGACCACCCATGTTCAGTGGGGAAGCAATTAAAGAAGCCAGACCTTCAACCTTTCTGCATCCCACAAGGAACCTGGGTCCATACTCCCAGAGTGTTAAAGAATGGGAAAGCTATCAGCAAAGGGGATGGGATACAGAGTTCTGGCGGTAGGAATTGTGTGAAGTTGTATCCCTCTTATCCTATGGTTTAGTCAATGTTTCCTTTTTATAAATAAAAGACTTTTTAAAACTAGGGTAATTATATTTATTTATTTAATATTTATATATGTCTTAGTATATCTTATACATCTCCACACCCCCTAGTCCCCAGTGATAACCACCATATTTCTCACAAAGTCTTTCAGACAATTTTGCTGTGTTTTTGTGTCTGTGTGTGTTTCTGTGTGTGTGTTCATGTGTTTTAATTTCTTGTATGAGTGAAACCTTTTGGTAATAGTTGTTTTTCACTTCCTTATTGATGTCTCTAAGCACAATCAGCTCTATCCAGTTCTACATTTTTGCCCTGAAGTGTATCATATATAAACAGAATTTGTTGGCTATTTGAAGTTCAAATACTTCTTGCAATTTGACCATTGTAAACTAGCTTACAAGCCAGAATTTCTCTGCCTCTGACATCTAATTTCCTATTTAGTTATCAAGTTACCAGCCTCTCCACAGAAATATAAGGTCCACATGTTTCCCCAAACTAACACAACTCTACTTGTGTTATATGATATTTTATTTTGCATTCCAATTTTATTGATTTTAATTATCTTCTATTCAGAAAGATTTAATACTTTTGAAAATTAATTTTCTACATAGGTTTATTTTAATATTATATGTATTTGTTTTTTAATGAAAGAGATACAGGCAGGAAGGGAGAGCGAGCTCAAAGCACTGCTCAGTGATTCTGTTGTTTGGTGCTTCTGGGAATAGAATCTGGGACCTCATAGCCCCTGGCATGAAAGTATTTTTGCATAACCATTATGCTATCTCCCCAGGCCTCTATAAAGGTTAAAAAATGTAATTTAATTAGCAGTTTGCCAGAGAGTGGTTAACCCTATTTAAGCTTTATTCTTTCCCTGTTCTGATAGGATATTCTTTATTCTTTCCCTGTTCTGGTAGGATATTCTCAAATTTGTGAATTTCAAAATGAAGAAAGTTTAAAATATTTCATACAATATGATTTACATATAAAAATCTGAATTCTGTTTCCACAGTTCATGAAAAACTTATCCTTATTAAATTATGAGTCAAGTTACAAGAATGTGTTGGACACAAAAGAAGGGATTTATATTAAATTATCAATTTTCTTATTATATCAAAAGAAAAGTATATATATATATATATATACATATATATAGACCCTGAGTGGCATGCATAAGTGCCTCTATTCAAATATTTTCCCAATATCATACTGTATCATAAGAGATATTAATGGTACATTCGTACAAATAAAAAAGGTTTTCTGGTTTACTCTTCATTGGTGCATAGATTTAAAGTAAACAGTTTGTCTAATAATAAAAAAAAACTCCACTTTTAATTGATTATTCATTCACATAACAAATGTCTACATGGATACTATATGTCTGTCTTAGGAGTAGCTGGTCACCACTCATTTTTTTGGAAGGCTATATCTAGTTAATGATATTTTAACTTCAAGTTTGTTTATGTGTTATATTGTGTGTCTCTTTTGGACTTGAGTCTATTGAGAGTGAGGAATAAATGGGCAGGATTTTTTTTTTTCAAATTAGAGCAAGTATTCCAGGTACTTTCTGAAGAAATTGTCTAACTATAGAGATATATTCTACAAAAAGGCATTAGACTGTCCTTTGATTGTTAGATTGAAAATGCTTTTATTGTAGAGATTCATATTAGATAGCACAATCCTCAAGAAAAATAATAACATAAAAACTTTCCCATTACTGAAATTCTGTTTCCTCTAGAATATTATTTCAGGATAGGACTTTAAGATAAAACCTCAGTGGTTTTATTGAAAACTGATAATGTTGTTAAGTGGTATATTGTGCTCAGAACACAGGCTCATATTATTTTATCCCTTTATTTTAGGTTTAGGATACTAATGGTGATAATTTAGAAATATTTCGGCTAATCTTAGTGCATTTTATAGACCATACACAGGGTGGAGCTGACATTAGAATAGTACAGTAGATTGTTTTAAAAAAGGAAATATATTTAAGTAAAGTCTTCAATAATCTACTGAATCAGAACTTGTTTTTATTAATTTTTATTTATAAAATGAAAATACTGACAAGACCATAGGATAAGACGGGTACAATTCCACATAATTCCCACCACCAGAACTCCATATCCAATCCCTCCCTTGATACCTTTCCTATTCTTTTTTTTTTTTTTTTGCCTCCATGCTTATTGCTGGGGCTCAGTGCCAGCACTGTGAATCCACTGCTCCTGGAGGCTATTTTTCCCATTTTGTTGCCCTTGTTGTGGTTGTTATTGTTATAGCTGTTGTTTTTATTGGACAAGACAGACAGAAGATTCCGGGTGCATCTGGGTGACAAGTCTAGCAGATGGAGACTTGTCTCAAGTGGCCTCCCCCAGGGCTCTGTTCTGGCTCCTATGCATTTTAATATTTACATCAATGACCTCCCAGAAACTTCTTCAAGGAAGTTCATCTACGCCGATGACATCTGCTGTGCAACTCAGGCATCCAAGTTCGACATCCTCGAGGAAACACTCACGAAAGACATGTCTCTGATATCTGATTACTGTAAAAAATGGCGACTAATCCCTAGCACTGCAAAAACGGTATCATCTGTTTTCCATCTACACCATGCCTCGGCCTCGCTTAATGTGAGCTTAATGTGCAGCTTGGCGATACGAGAATCCGGCATGAAGCCCAGCCAGTCTATCTTGGCATTACTCTCGATCGCACTCTGTCATTTCACAAACATCTCATAAAAACTGCAGCAAAGGTGGGCGCGAGGAATCACATCATTGCAAGACTGGCCAGCTCCTCATGGGGCGCTAGCGCTTCCACACTACGATCATCCTCTCTGGCATTATGCTATTCCACTGCAGAATACTGTGCCCCAGTATGGTTCCGTAGCCCCCATGTCCACTTGGTCGATTCCAAATTATATTCCTCCATGAGGATCATTTCTGGAACCATCCGTTCCACCCCGGTTCCATGGCTGCCAGTTCTTAGCAACATCGCCCCGCCAGATATTCATAGGGATGCGGCATCATCTAAGTTCATTTCCCATGTCTACGCTCGACCCGACCTGCCAATATACGCGGAGATCTTCGCCCACCCTGTCCAACGCTTGACGTCTTGTCACCCAATCTGGTCCCCTACGCCTACACTGACCTTGTCTGTTCCAGACTCTTGGAAACAGAGTTGGCAGTCAGCCGAGGTCAAGAACAAACACCTCATCACAGACCCCTGCAAGCGTCAACCCGGCTTTGACGTAGCACGTTATGATCGGGCCCTCCTCAATCGCTATCGAACAGGCCATGGCCGGTGCGCCGCTATGTTCCATCGCTGGGGAGCCAGAGATGACCCGAACTGCCCCTGCGGCTCCAGACAGACTATGACCCACATAGTCAATGACTGCCACCTCTCCAGATTCAAAGGAGGTCTCGAAACTTTACATCAGGCTCAACCTGACGCTGTTGACTGGCTACGGAAGAAGGGCAAACGCTAGAAGAAGTACTATGGCATACTAATACCATGCACTCATCTTTTTTTTATGTATAGTTTGACCTGTAAATAAATCTACACACAGGGGCCAGGTGGTGTTGCAGCTGGTTAAAAGCACACATTACAGCGCATAACGACCCAGTTCCCACCTGCCGTAGAGAAGCTTCATAAAAGGAGCTGTGTTGTAGGTGTTTCTCTTTTTCTCTCCCTCTCTCTGTCACCGCCTTTCCTCTCAATTTCTCTCTGTCTCTATCCAAAATAAATAAAATATATTTTTTTAATTCTACATATAAACTTGCATAGATTTACTAGGTAAAATCTAACATAAGATTGTAGTCATCATGTTACATTTATTTTAGAGGGGAGGCAAAACTTGCATTAATATATTATTTTGATATGCATTATTTAAAGATGTCAGAGGAGACTGCATTTTGTCTTCCCTCATACCTCTTCATCCCTTCATGTTGAATCTACCCTGGACACTGTAACTAGAAAGAACAGTAAGTATGTCTAAGAAAGAAATGTTGTAGCAAATACTTCAAAATCAGAATAATCATAATTTGAAATTTGTTGTACACAGAAGTTTCAACTTTTTAAGGACAAAAGGGAAATAAAAGTATAATGATAACATGATTAGATTATGTAACCATTTTAATCATCTTGTAATGATATATTTTCTTGGAATTGTTTTTATTCAAGAAAAATAATGAGTCCCATAATCAACGTTTTGTTTGCCATCAGTCTAGTCGTTGGGGTGTAGTGCTTGCACTACTGCACCATTCCCAGTGGCCAATTTTTCTTTTTTTCTTTTTTTAAAAAGATTGTATTTATTTATTAATGAGAAAGATAGGAGGAGAAAGAAAGAACCAGACATCACTCTGGTGCATGTGCTGCTGAGGGGTTGAACTCAGGACCTCAGGTTTGAGAGTCCAATGCCTTATCCACTGTGCAACCTCCTGGGCCACCCAATTTTTCTTTTCATGGATGATGAGACAGAGAAAGATAGAAAGGCAGATGCCTTCATATGTAGCCATCAGAACGACTTATACCTTCATCCAAATGAATGCAAGAGGTAATATTTGTGTTTATATCCATCTTTAACTCAGAGATATGTGGCATGTTTATGCCTTCAAAGATTTTATAAATTTGAAATGTAGTTCTAGCTGCTTTATATTTTTTTGTCAAATATTTTGCAGATAGTGTTTCCCATTTTGGGGGTGGAGGCTGTTGATGGTAGAGGGGTAATCCTCACTATCTTCATAAAGGTTTTTTTTTCCCACTAGCAACTCTATTTTAGGGAATTTAAAGAAAAAGATTAATTATAACAGTCTAGGATATTTCCCTAATCAAGTACGAAAATACTTTGAATTACCCACTATGGCTATAATAAGAGATAAATGAATAATAAAACTTCTTATGCAAAGTGTAGAAATAAAACACCCTGACAAGTATCAGCTGTTCCTTTGGATCTTTAATAATTTATCACTCCATCAATCTACTAAATTAATGTGCAGATATCTTGGACACCTTGGCAATTATGGGCTGACAGTCTATACTCACAAATGTGTGCTCAGTTTTACAAACTATATGTTAATAGGAAATACATCAAATTTAATTAAGGTAATCTCCAATTAAAAAATTAAAATGGGGGGTGGGTGGATTGTGGCACACCTAGCTAAGCATACATATCATCATGCTGAAGGACACAGGTTCAAGCCCCGGTTCCCTACCTGCTCTGGGCAGGGAGGGTGACACTTCATAAATAGTAAAGCAGGTCTTCCCATATCTATCTTTCTCTCTTTCTATCCCCCCCTCAATTTCTCTCTGTCCTATCTAATAAAGAAGGATGGAAGGGGAAATAAAGAGGAAAAATGCACACCAGGGTTGGTGTTGGATTTGTAGTGCTGGCACTGAGCTTCAACATAAACTTGGTAGCAAATGAAAGAAAATAAATAAATAAAAAGAATAAAAATGAATAAAAATTAAAATGTGAGTCTCATGTGGAAAAGCATATTAAATATGTCTTTTATTCCTTCCTTTTTCCAAGTCTTAGTTTTCTAACTTTTTTTGTTTTAGATTTACCTGTATAAAGAGAGATAAGTCAGCATCAGTCTGACATATACAATGCCAAGGATTGAACACTGAACCCACGATCTTAGATCTGTCTCCAGTTTCTCCATTGGTGGACTTAGAAAACATGGCTCCATAGAATAGATTATTAACATAAACAGCCATAGTTAAATATAATTTATATTATTTCCTATTCTTACATTTATTAAAGAGGCTTGGTGCCTGCAGTAGTATTACTGCTGGCATAGAAAGATTAGACATGACAGGTGACATATATTTGCCATAATAAGCATTTAACAAAACATATTTTAATTAACTTCTTAATATTTTAAATACCTAATAGCATTTCCTTTTCATCTCTTGACTATATTGTTTCAGATTTGACCTAATCCCTCATATGTTAATTAATGCTCACATAGTTTTTATGCTGGTGATTGTATATTAATGACCTGATAACATATATCAGATGCATGTGTGTATCTTCCTTAAGCTGGTTTATGTAAAATTATGTTTGACCATCTTTCCATTTAGACTGTAAGATCATTTTAAATCTCCATTTATCAATACACAGATGTATCATAGAGATGAGTGATTTAAGTATTCATCCTTGATCCAATCCTCACCTGTGATATAACCATGAGGATGTTATCTAACTTCTCTAATGCCTCAGTTTCTTAAAGTACTATCTGGTATTTTAGTACTTAGTCATAGAAGGTTTCTATGAAGACTAAATGAAATAGCAAATTTCTTACCTTAATGCCTGGAATAAAGTGGTTATTAAACAATTGTAATCTTATTATTCATACCTGTTAGTGCATTCATGTTTGACAGATTCTTTATATTAATAATTCTGAAATACTTACAAATTCAGAAGCTTGAAATGTTTAAGTCATATAAAGTAGGTGCAAACCAAGAAATCACGAAAATTATGTCAACTGCAACTCAGAAATCCTCTTGTTTTTCAAGAGGATAAAGAAACAGCCATTGCTCACTCCTCTTAGGTGAACATCACTGCTTTCATTAAAGCTGTGTAACACCTTTAGAACTTAGATATATGGAGTTCATGCCATTTATATGTGAAGGGGATAGGTCCATCGGGTATAAATCAATTCAGTCAGTCACCTTTGCTGATTGACTCATTATAAATATCACCACAAGCCAAAGTTACATGACAGAGAATAAATGAAAACCATTTATGAAAGTCGACAAGTAATAAAGCAACTGATTCAAAAAAGCTGAAGAGCATTCTATTCCTAAATGTTTACAAACGTATCTAAAAATGTGATCAGAAAGTACCACATGTAATGTAGTGCAATGCTTTACACTACAGATTTAGTTAATGGATAAGGGTCTCAAGTAAATGATAAAAATTCCCTTTTGTGCTGTAACTTTAATCTTTCTTGTTGGATCAATCATTCATAAATAATAATTTCTGAGGTGTAGCAGAGAATATGTTAAAATCTGCGAACATAAAAATTCTTGGCACTTTCTACTGATAGAAATTTGTAACTCTCCATTTTAAGACCAATAGTATATATATTTGCCATCTTTATTTTATTTTATATTAGGGTATGTAGACATTACAACAAAGTTGTTTTGTTTTTGTTTTTTAATAAACTTTATTTTATTTTAAGGAAAAAAGAAAAAGATACACAGAGAGTGCGAGAAAGAGAGAGAGTAAAGCACTGCTCAGTTCTGATTAAAGATGGTGCTGGTGGGGCCAGCCAGTGGCACACCTGGTTAAGTGTACACACTACAGTTCACAAGGATGAAGTTTCAATCCCTGGTCCCCAAATGCAGGGGGAAAGCTTCACGTGTGGTGAAGCAAGGCTGCCAGTGTCTCTCTGTCTCTCTCCTCTCCTTCCCTATCTCCCTCTCCCCTTTAAATTTCTCTCTGTCTCTATACAATAATAAGAAAATAAAATTTAAAAAAATTGTTTAAGAAGAGATGGTGCTAGGGATTGAGCCTGAGAATTTGGAACCTTATCATGAAAGTCTTTCTGCATAACTATTGTTTCATCAGCCCACATTTTGTTTGTTCAATTTTTTAAAAAAAATTTACATAGCAAAACGTAAGTTTTAATGCTGGTTTTTCTATCAAGAACTCATATAAATTACCAGAATTTATTTGTAAGGTATAAACACCTACTGGATTCCTAGTACATGTCAGGTTCTATGCAGACACAAGAATTAAGAAAAAGTTGTTTTGTCATGAGGATAGAAAAATAAGGGAACAATTATAGTATCTTAATAAGTATGACTAGTGATTCTTAAACACCTGTGATCACAACCAATAACTCCAAGCTTACTGAAATGCATCCTATTTCAGAGTTAATGATTCAGTCACTAAAGCATGCAACCTCATAATCTACTTTTTGTGTAGACTTATGTTCAGTCCAGGTATTTCATCCAACAAGAACAGATAAGCATCATATCGAGTAAAAAAGTATTTACAAATCAATGCTGAAATGTTTATCTATTTTATATAGCATATATATATTGTATATATATATGTGTATATATATAATATATATATGTGTGTATATGTATATATACACACATATATATACACAAAATATATATGATATATATTTATATATACCAGGTAAAACGCACACACATGGTTGGCTATTCTGTTAATTGCCCTCATGAAGTATAGACAAGGGTGGCTTAAGATACTGGTTCCTACAAAAAAATAAAAGTAGAGGAACAAAAATATGCATGACTCATTTACTCACAGGAGAAAAGAAAGAAAGAGAAGAAATAAAGAAATTCACAACTGCTAGCAGGAACTATTTTTGCAAGAAATAAGCAATATTTTAAAAAACTTAATTTGCAACAGAAAGGAAATTTGTCTGAAACACTCCCTCCTTTTTTTTTTTTGTTGGTGCCCAAAGCAGCTTATCAATTTCAGGCCACCCTCTAGAAATATGTCAAATAGTCCTGACCCACTGGGGAACTCTAGACCATATAGAACATTTGGAAGTAAGTGGTCAAGGATTTTTAATTCTGCTTTTATCAGCTACTGCCAGATATTCGTCGGGATGCGGCATCATCTAAGTTCATTTCCCACATCTACGCTGGACCAGAACTGCCAATATACGCGGAGATCTTCGCCCACCCTGTCCAACGCTTGACGTCTCGTCACCCAGTCTGGTCCCCTACGCCTACACTGAACTTCTCTGTTCCAGTCTCTGGGAAACAGAGTTGGCAGTCAGCTGAGGTAAAGAACAAACACCTCATCACAGACCCCTGCAAGCGTCAACCCGGCTTTGACCTAGCATGTTATGATTGGGCCCTCCTCAATCGCTATCAAACAGGCCATGGCGCACCTATGTTCCATCGCTGGGGAGCCAGAGATGACCCGAACTGCCCCTGCGGCTCCAGACAGACTATGACCCACAGTCAACGACTGCCACCTCTCCAGATTCAAAGGAGGTCTCGAAACTTTACATCATGCTCAACCTGACGCTGTTGACTGGCTATGGAAGAAGGGCAAACACTACAAGACATGGGTTATTCTTGGAGGATTTTTTCCTAATGAGGTCATTCTCTATAATTAAGACAAATCCTGGAGAATCTAACAAAAAGAGCAACAATTCTATCTTTAGATGAAAATATGCTGATATATATTTTTTTCCTCTGTAAGAGTCCTAGAGAATAAGAAAAAAATAAATCTCAAATAAGAAACTTTAATTTGTCAGAGAAACTTGTGTCTACTCTCAGACACACAACCACACACACACAAAGACAAAAGAAAAAAGACTACTGGAATTGATCATTCTTTCCTGAGTACACTTATGGCAAATATAAAATTAAAAGCAACCAGCCTCCAATTATGTAATACCAGGGTTCTAATCATAAATTACTTCTTAAAATGAAATAGTATAGACTACTTGTTCTTTTTTATTTTTATGAAAGCCCAAATATAAAATAATGATTTTTTTTATAAAAGTCAAATATAGTAAGTAATTATCTCGTAACCTCTGTTCCTTTCCAACTCCTTGGAGATTGTGAATAATCGTATGCTTTATATGAGAGAATTGTAATGAATATGCAGAGCTGCAGATGTGAGAGAATTAGTGCTTCAGTAAGAAGCAGATACATTAGACAAACTAATTTGCCTTTTATTGTCAATTGAAAATGCTGTTATTGCACAAAATGATGTAACTATATAAATTCAATTAATGATCTTTTTTTTAAAAAAAATAGCTACTTCTATGATTTGATTAAAGTTAAGAAATTTGGGGTCAATGAAGCAGCACTCACTTGGATAGTGGGCTACTTTGCTACGTGCTCAGTCCCGGTTGGAAGCTGGCCCCCATCTGCACTGAAGGAAGCTTTAGTTTTGGTATTATACTATCTTTCTCTTTCTCTCCTCCCCTATGTCTTTATCTGAAAAGAAGAAGAGGAGGAGAAAGAGAAATTCTAGTAATGAAATAGAAAAATTCAGATAGAAAAAAAGTTTAACATGTATCTATTATAGTGTTTCCATTAATCACAGAAAGTATAGTATGCAAAATGTTTGCATTTATTGCAAACTCAAAATTAAAACCTTCAACTTTCTGCTTATGTATGTAACTTTCTTATGTGGCAGCAGGTTGCAGGACTTCCTCCAGGTGTCCTTAGTTCTTAACCACATCATGGAAAATCCTACCTCCCCTCCAACTGCAACACATCTCACTCAAGCTGAGATCTGGTGTTTCAGGGTGGCATGGCTATTGACTGGAATAGAATATCTGAGTACAGAGACCATCAACTTATAAACAGTAAGTGCATTAGTAAGTGATTAGGTGTAATAATTAATAAATTAGAAAGGATAGTATACGCCTTAGATATAGGAAAAACAAGTAAGAAGTATCTGCAAGGAAGCCATGGGCATCCCATGAAAGAATGCACACTGACAAAGCTATATATTGAGACAGCTCTATATCTAAGACTCCTATGACATTTCATAAACTCAAATGCATGTGCATAATTAATATTTTAACTTAAAGAACTTATCTACTTCCCAGTCCTCCAGGTGCATGCTGCACAAGAACACCAATTTAATTAAGATAACATTTGAAATTCAAGAACCAAGTAGGTCCATTTTATGTGTAAGTCCATACTAAATAATGCTACAAATCAATTTCTGAAAGTTTACAAGGGCAGAATTGTAAGTTTATTGCAAATAACAGGAGCTATGGTAAAAGCAGTTGTCTTCAGGTATCTTTTCAAGGAGGAGACTTTTCTCATGGAAGGAATTAAACAGGTATTTTTCCCTTTTCTTAAAAATGCTTTACTTTTTTATTTTAATGAGAAAGTTACAGAGAGAGACCACAGGATGGCTTTGTTCTGGTTTATGGCAGTGCTGGGGATTGAATGTAGGACCACAGAGTGTCATAGAGAAGTCATTATGTGTTTTTTTTTTTCAATTCTTTTATGCAAAAGTCTAATATGAGGTTTCACTTTGCTGTAGCACTGGACAGCACTGAACCTTTTGTCCTGTTTCAGTTTCATATACCAGTCAAATATAAATTCAGATGCTTATAAGCTGATTCAAGTTATTATCATTATTATTAATACACTTAATCAGATTTTATCTACCATAGAGGATTATAGAACAACTTTGAAATAGATTAAGATCAAGTAAGGCTGCTTTGTGTTTCACAGAAAGTTAATGGGAGTCTAGTGTTTGCCTTATTATGTTCCAAGACAGAAAAATCAGGGTACAAAGAAAGTATCAGAACTGCCAACATAGCTCACCTGGACAGTGAGCCGATTTTATGAAGGGTAGAATGCAGATTTGAGCCCAGCTCTCACTATTGAGGAAAGCCTCAGTGCTGTGGTGTGATTCTCTCTGTCTCTTTATCTCTGTCTCTGCTTTTCTGTCTGAAAAAAAATGACCTCTAGTGGTGCAGTCTCAGTGACGATCAGAAGAAAAGAGCAGGGGCATTCAAAGATATTGCACCACAAGTTTTGAAGAAAGAAGCACACTACTAAATACAGACGAACTCTAGGCTTACAAGATAGCTCTCTGCTAGAATATACAGTAAAAAAAATGACATTGATTTTCTAAAATCAATAGATTCTAATTTAACAAAGATTAGAATCTAAGTTCTAATCTATGTTAGATTCCTAACCCCCAGAACTATAAAATAATCAATTTATGTTGGACTAAGTCACTAAATATGTGTTTTGCTACAGTCATTAAAAACAAAAGGAAACAAAACAAACTTCTTCAGGATGCTGCCTGATGGCTGCCTGTGCAACAAGCTTCAAGTTCATTCTTGGTGGCCAGTGATCTTTGCTCTGCACATAGTCTAGTACAACACAAATATGAAAGCAAAACAAATCAATGTCATTCACCATATCAATAAAAGCAAAGCCAAAAACCACATGATTATTTCAATAGATGCAGAGAAAGCCTTTGACAAAATCCAACACCCATTCATGGTCAAAACTCTACAAAAAATGGGAATAGATGAGAAATTCCTCAAGAAAGTGGAGTCTATATATAGCAAACCTACAGCCAACATCATACTCAATGGACAGAAGCTGAAAGCATTCCCCCTCAGATCGGGGACTAGACAGGGCTGTCCACTGTCACTGTTACTCTTCAACATAGTATTGGTAGTTCTTGCCATAGTAATCATGCAAGAGAAAAAAATCAAAGGAATACAGATTGGAAGGGAAGAAGTCAAGCTCTCACTATTTTCAGATGATATGATAGTATACATAGAAAAACCTAAAGAATCCAGCAGAAAACTACTGGAAGTTATTAGGCAATATAGCAACGTATGAGGCAACAAAATCAATGTACAAAAATCAGTGGCATTTCTTTATGCAAACACTAAATCTGAAGAAGAAGACATCCAGAAATCACTCCCCTTTACTGTTTCAGCAAAATCAATCAAATACCTAGTAATAAAGTTGAAGTGAAAAGAAGTGAAAGACTTATATAGAAAAACTATGAGTTGCTACTCAAGGAAATAGAAACTGATACCACGAAATGGAATGATATCCCATGCTCATGGATTGGAAGGATAAATATCATCAAAATGAATATTCTCCCCAGAGCCATATACAAATTTAATGCAATACCCATCAAAGTTCCACCAAGCTTCTTTAAGAGAATAGAACAAACACTACAATCATTTATCTGGAACATGAAATCACCTAGAATTGCCAAAACCATCTTAAGGAAAAGAAACAGAAATGGGGATCGGGCGGTGGCGCAGTGGGTTAAGCGCATGTGGCGCAAAGCGCAGGAACCAGAGTAAGGATCCCGGTTCAAGCCCCCGGCTCCCCACCTGCAGGGGAGTCGCTTCACAGGCGGTGAAGCAGGTCTTCAGGTGTCTATCTTTCTCTCCTCCTCTCTGTCTTCCCCTCCTCTCTCCATTTCTCTCTGTCCTATCCAACAACGAATTGCATCAACAAGGGCAATAATAATAACCACAACGAAGCTACAACAAGGGCAACAAAAGGGGGAAAAAATGGCCTCCAGGAGCGGTGGATTCATGGTGCAGGCACTGAGCCCAGCAATAACCCTGGAGGAAAAAAAAAAAAAAAGAAAGAAACAGAAATGGAGGCATCACACTCCCAGAACTTAAACTATATTATAAAGCCATCATCATCAAAACAGCATGGTACTGGAACAAAAATAGGCACACAGACCAGTGGAACAGAATTGAAAGCCCAGAAATAAATCCCCACACCTATGGACATCTAATCTTTGATAAGGGGGCCCAAAGGATTAAATGGAAGAAGGAGGCTCTCTTCAATAAATGGTGCTGGGAAAACTGGGTTGTAACATGCAGAAGAATGAAATTGAACCACTTTATCTCACCAGAAACAAAAATCAACTCCAAATGGATCGATGACCTAGATGTCAGACCAGAAACAATCAAATACTTAGAGGAAAACATTGGTAAAACACTTTCCCACATACACCTCAAGGACATCTTTGATGAATCAAACCCAATTGCAAGGAAGACTAAAGCAGAAACAAACCAATGGGACTAAATCAAATTGAAAAGCTTCTGCACACCCAAAGAAACTATGAAACAAACAAAGAGACCCCTCACAGAATGGAATAAGATCTTCACATGCCATACATCAGACAAGAAACTAATCACCAAAATATATAAAGAGCTCAGCAAACTTAGCATCAAAAAAGCAAATGACCCCATTGAAAAATGGGCTGAGGATATGAACAAAACATTCACTACAGAGGAGATCCAAAAGGCTAACAAACATATGAAAAACTGCTCTAGGTCACTGATTGTCAGAGAAATGCAAATTAAGACAACATTGAGATACCACCTCACTCCTGTACGAATGGCATACATCAAAAAGGACAGCAGCAACAATTGCTGGAGAGGTTGTGGGGACAGAGAAATCCTTTTACATTGCTGATGGGAATGTAAATTGGTCCAGCCTCTGTGGAGAGCAGTCTGGAAAACTCTCAGAAGGCTAGACATGGACCTTCCATATGATCCAGTAATTCCTCTCCTGGGGTTATACCCCAAGGACTCCATAACACCCAACCAAAAAGAGGTGTGTACTCCTATGTTCATAGCAGCACAATTCATAATAGCTGAAACCTGGAAGCAACCCAGGTGCCCAACAACTATGAGTGGCTGAGAAAGCTGTGGTATATATACACAATGTTATACTATGCAGCTATCAAGAACAATGAACCCACCTTCTCTGACCCATCTTGGACAGCGCTAGAAGGAATTATGTTAAGTGAGCTAAGTCAGAAAGATAATGATGAGTATGGGATGATCCCACTCATCAACAGAAGTTGAGTAAGAAGATCTGAAAGGGAAACTAAAAGCAGGACCTGACCAAATTGTAAGTAGGACACCAAAGTAAAAACCCTGTGGCAAGGGGTGGAAATGCAGCTTCCTGGGCCAGTGGGGGGTGGAAGTGGGTGGGAGGGATGGGTCACAGTCTTTTGGTGGTGGGAATGGTGTTTATGTGCACTCCTAGTAAAATGTAGTCATGTAAATCACTAGTTAATTAATACGAGAGGGGGCAAATTGATTGTATGTCTCGAAGTTTTTCAAGACACAAACTGAATCTTTTCAATATATAGGCTGTGTAATTGATATGCGGACTCTCTCAAAAGCCTAGACCAAGTAGATCAGAAGCAACCAATAGCACAGCTATATACAAGATAATGGGTACTGTACAGCAAACCCTAACAAAAGGACTTTTCAAAGTTAACCCAATTACCAAATAATGTGATGATAACATTAACTATCGATTGTCTTTTTGAACCCTAAAACAGCAGGAACCTCACATCTCCACTATAGAGCCTCTACTTCCCCCAGTCCTGGAACCCTTGGATAGGGCCCACTTTCCCGTATGCCTCTCCCAATCCATATCAAATAATATTGCATCTGCCGATCACAACCTAACCAACACAACGATTGCCACCTCAACATGCTTCACTTCAGACTGTGTCCAGAGACTTCACTTGTGGAATGACAATACTTCAGCTTCATTACTCGGGTGAGACCTTTCCTTTCATAGTATACTCTAATTCCATCTCAGGTGTTTCACTTTCTAACAAAGTCCCAAAACCTAGATATACACCAGTTTCTGTGAGAGAGAGCTTATGTGCACATGTATCCGTAAACTACTGCAAAATATATACCTAAAAGCAGAAGTACACTAGAGTTTGCAGTGAGTATCCCCCTTATACTTCTCTCCACTATTCCAATCTTTGGGTCCATGATTGCTCAACAACTGTTTGGCTTCATATGTTAACTCTCTTTTCAGTCACCAGGTTCCAGATGTCAACAGGATGCTGGCCAGGCTTCCCTGGACTGAAGACCCCACCAATGTGTCCTGGAGCTCCACTTCCCCAGATACCCACCCTACTAGGGAAAGAAAGAGGCAGACTGGGAGTATGGACTGACCAGTCAACGCCCATGTTCAGCGGGGAAGCAATTACAGAGGCCAGACCTTCTACCTTCTGCAACCCACAATGACCCTGGGTCCATGCTCCCAGAGGGATAGAGAATGGGAAAGCTATCAGGGGGATAGGGGGTGGGATATGGAGAATGGGTGGTAGGAATTGTGTGGAATTGTACCTCTCCTACCCTATGGTTTGTTAATTAATCCTTTCTTAAATAAAAAAAAGAGTAAAATATCTATATTATATTAAAACAATGGGGGATAACAGTGTACTAATCTGTGGGAAACTAGTTTGAGAACACTTTCTAACTTCAGGACTGAGGCATATCATCTGTTTTAAAGTCCCCTCAGAGATTATTATTATTATTACACATATGACCTGTCAAATAAAGAAGTATGCTTCTTTTATAACAATATGATATTTATAAATACAAAATTAAAGCTAGTTTTAGTATTAATAGTAATAATAGTAAATATAATAATAATAGTAAATACTATTTAGTATTTTTAGTTACTAAAATAATGCAAAATGTATTTCTTTTTCTTTAGAAAGTCAAAATCAAGTTATTTAAAAAAGCTCTTAGTAGCAAGTGCATGTGTCCTGAGAGGTGACTCAGTAGAGTGAGGGCATGCTTTGCAAGCCCAAGGTCGCAGGCTACATTGCAGGAACCTCTAAGGAATAACTAAGAAATCAGTATTGGAAAAATAAGAGCAGGATCTGACACAAAGTACTTCTTTTATTAAATTATTAGTGTTTTGAATGTCCAGGCCCAATTTAACTTATACAGTTATTTTTTTATTTTATAATTACAACTGTAATAACAGGCCACAGTGAATTCAAGATACCTGATTACAGAGAAAGCTGCAGCTTGGATGGCTGTTTTATCTTTAAGGCCCAAAGTTCCTTAGCAAGCATTTGGGATCTCATTTGCATAGGATCTACATGCTAAGTCTTAGTGAGTGAGGTACAATGTACAGATGCACAGTCAAGAAAATACAACAGGGAGTTGGGTGGTAGCACAGTGGGTTAAAGGCATGTGGCGCAAAGCACAAGGACCTGCCTAAGGATCCTGGTTTGAGCCCCCTGGTTACCCACCTGCAGGGAGTCGCTTCACAATGGGTGAAGTAGGTCTGCAGGTGTCTCTCTTTCTCTCCCCCCCCCATGTCTTCCTCTCCCCTCTCCATTTCTCTCTGTCCTAGCCAACTACAACGACATCAATAACAACAATAATAACTACAACAATAAAACAACAAGGGCAACAAAAGGGAAAATAAATATTAAACATTTTTTTTAAGTTTAAAAAAAAGAAAATACAATAGTGGGGAAGATGGGAGTAAAGAACTTTGGTGGTGGGAGTGGTGTGGGACTATACCCTTATTACTTTATAATCTTGTAAATCATTAATATAAATAAATTTTTAAAAATAAACATTGCTAATATATTCTTGCAAAAAAAATCTGAGATAAAAGTGCAACCTGGTCACAAAGGAGGATAGAACATATAGAGGAATCCTTATGCCACTAAAGATGTTCTATTATTCATCACGGAATGTGAATGGCATGTGCACAGTTTCAAGATAAGCAATTCACATAAAACTGTGTAGTGGGCATTCTTCTTCTTCTAGCGTTTGCCCTTCTTCCGTAGCCAGTCAACAGCATCAGGTTGAAAGCTGTTAGGAGCTGCTTGTTGCTGGCTTTGAAAGTGACTGGGATCCATGTGGATTCAGTCGGCTAGGAAGGATCGTCAGTTTCCCCAATGAATGGGTACTCACGGGATGCACCACGGGAAGGTCGATCCAATGCATCCCTGTAGTGGGCATGGTAATCATTCATTCAAGTAGACAGCTTACACTGGAGGAGTTTGCTGCTCTGTGGAATTTCTATTTGTTTGTTTGTTTGTTTTTCATCGTTAAAGGTCACTTCAAATGTTTACTGTTTACAAAACTACATATTAGTATATTATGTAGTACTTCACTAACAATTCATTTCCCCTTCTGTTTTTCTTGTATATATAGCTCACATTGAGGTTGTTTTAAGACTCAGGATTAAGTATAGTGAACCAGTTATCTACTTAGGTTACTTCCTTCAATCTGAGAAAGGACATAAGTGATTTTGAGTATATTGTGAAGCAGACTACCAGGTTCACTCCAGATATGTCAGTAAGTTCATACACGTGCTGTATTTGTAGTCAGGAACTGGTGTCTATACATTCTAGAGTGGAATGAATGCACTTTGAGTAAACATAGTGTTATGAAATGTTAAAATATGACAGTGTATAACTATCATCTGTAATTGGTATTTAATTCTCTAAAAAATAATCACTTTTTCATGAATCTTAATAATTATATAAACTGGCAATACTGATACCATTCTGTATTGAAAATCCCAAATTAATCATAAACAGGATGTTTACAGAATGTCATTAGATAAAGAAAAAAAATTACCACCTTGGAAAAAGACTACACTTGGGAAATTAGATGATTTGTAGAGTAGCACTGTCTTTTTCCTGAGAATATAGTGTCTCCTTATCCTGGAATAAATCAGTCAGTTCTGACTCCTGAGTTTTCCATTCTCTAGGTTCACATTGACTACCTTTTTAATCATATATGAATTCTTGAATCAGAGTTTAATAAGATGAATTAAATGTCTCCATATGACATTATATCATATTTTAATTGTATTTCTTTGATATTAAAATTAAGTCACCTTGATTAGAATGCCATGAGTCAAGATTTCCACTGCCTAGCCAATTGGATCCTTAACTACACTTGTGGATATTTATTTATTTATTTTGGATAGAGACAGGAATTGAGAGGGGAGGGAGAGATAGGAAGAGAGAGAGAGAGAGAGTCCTGTAGCACTGTACATGCATGAAGTTTCTGCCTTCCAGGTGTGGCCCAGAGGTAGGTGCCCATGTCCTCGTGCACTGTCCAATGTCTTTGCTCAACCTGGTGTACCTACAACTGCCTCCCATGGATGAGTATTTAATGTTTTAAGCTCAGAAGCCATTTATTCAAAAATAATGAAAATACTTGTCTAAGGAACTATAGATTGACTCTACCAAAGACATATTAGGATTCTAAAAGTTTAAATATAATGAATAAACATAATTTTTACATACTGAGGACATTTCCTATGATCTAAAATTCATTTGCAATAAGTGGGAAATTAAAGAAACATATAGTTCAATTCTCAGAACTCTCTATGGTGGTAACTTTGATTTAATCATTTTTAGATTATAGAGAAGGAAGTTCTTCAGAAAACATATCCACAAATCAGAAAATTATTATTGTGCTTTGCCATATGTTACAATGAATTTACAAACCGTTGAATTTGTCATGGTCTATAGGAGTTATTAAGAGCAGTAAAGTAGGGACCAGGCGATGGTGCACCAGGTTAAGTGCACATAATTCTAAGTGCAAGGATCCGGGTTCGAGCCCTTAGCTCTCCATCGACAGGGGGGAAGCTTCACAAGTGCTAGACCAGCAATTGCGGTATCTATCTGTCTCCTTCTCTGTCTCCTCCTCCTCTCTCAGTCTCTTAGTTTCTCTCTGTCCTATCTGACAAAATAGAGAAAAAATGGCCAGAGGGGCAATGGATTTATAGTGCAGGAACCAAGCTCCAGTGGTAATCCTGGAAACAAAATGAAAAAAAAGAGAGATAAGCACATGAATAACAAAGAACTGTAGTCTTAGATGAAAGCATTAGCCAAAACATTTTAAATTAAAACAGTTTTATTCCTCATTCTCTTTTCAATATTTAATATTTTAGACAAGGAAATGTTTCTACACTTATGATGGAATTTCTTTTTACAAATACAAATTGAATTTTAAAATAATCCTACCTTTATTTTGAACATCAGCTTATTGTGTGAACTATACTACATGTAACATGTCACTGCACATGTTCAAAAACACATCCTGTAATATTGGAAATTTTATGTTACATTTCACATTTTGGATGTGAGTCTACAGAGCATATAAGAAATAATATAAAATATGTGTGTTTTAAGCTATAAATATATTTAACATAGCAATTAGAGGGAGCACTCTGTATTTGAAGAACACTAAAGTCAATGTTGTTGTATATTTGATCATTTCCAAATAAAGACAAATATATTGACAGCTGAGGTTTTAAAGAGTTACGTTATTGGGCCCAGTGGTGGTACACCTCACGGAGCGCACACACTGCAGTGCACAAGTACCTGGATTCCCCACCTGCACCGGGAAAGCTTGGCAAGTTGTGAAGCAGTACTGCAGGTGTCTCTCCTTTTCCCTCGTTCTATCTCTCCCCTTTCTGTCTCTATTTCTGGCTGTGTCTATCCAATAAATAAATAAAGATAAAATACTTTATTTAAAAAGTTACATTCTTCAGTTGAAACTTTTCAGTGGTGTGCTGAAATCAAGCTTTCCCTATTTTTGCATACATGACATAATATACATGATATAGCAATATATTTGAAAATATCCATAACATAGGAATATATCTATCACATTTTTTATCTTTTAATATTTATTTGTTTCTTTGTTTTTTTGTTGCCCTTGATTTCTTGTTGTAGTTACTATTGTTGTTATTGATGTCATTGTTGTTGGATAGGACAGAGAGAAATGGAGAGAGGAGGGGAAGACAGAGAGGGAGAGAGAAAAAGAGACACCTGCAGAGCTGCTTCACCGCCTGTGAAGGAACTCTCCTGCAGATGGGGAGTCGGGGGCTCGAACCGGGATCCTTACACCGATTCTTGCGCTTTGCACCACCTGCACTTAACACGCTATGCTGCCACACATTTTATATCTATAAGTTTATGTAAGTTAGTATCTAAACAGGAGTATTAAAATTTAAATAGTTGTACTTCCTTACTTTCAATTTCAATGTATTGGTCTGTTATATAAAAGTAAGCTCTGGGTTGTAACAGTGAAGCCCAATATTTTTAGCCCGAAAGGATGCAAAAGAAAAATGTAAATGCAGTGTAGAAATAATCTTTCTTAATTTGATACATCACATATCAAGTAGGATTAATAGGCTATTAGCTTTTGCATTTATTACAATGCTCTGACATTTCATCTATCACATTTTACTTCCTCATGAAGATGAAAACAGTATCTCTTCCTCAATTTATCTTGAGGTATAGAGCAAGGTGGCAAGTTGCAATTTGTTCATTAACTTATAAAACAGTTAAAAGTTTCTGTAAATATCAAATATAATGAATGTTCAAGATCATTTAACATGCTGAAATAAACATGAATTCCAGTAACTGCCCTATTTTCAGGTATCAGTAAAGTTTTGAAGTTCGATAAGAGAAAATGTTTTATTAAAATTTCTGTCAAGAGAAAGTAGTTCTCTTGTTAGGGCTTATCTTATTAATTAATAATTATGTATCATACCCCATATAAAATGGAAAATGCATTGAATTCATAGCAAGATGTATAAGTAATTCTTGCTTAGTCATGCTACTGTAATTTTTTTAATTACATCACTTCTAACCCTTCTAACCATATAAATACATATGTAAATATATGGCTATATATGGAACATGTGTGCTCAGCCAGGTGTGCCACCCCCCAGCCTCTGCTAAAATATATATATATTCGCACTCACACACACACTAAGAGTTGAGAGAGAAGGTTGAGGTAGAGGCAGGATGATGCCATTTTTTGTTCATGACAAACATTTACAACCTTTTCTTTTCACTCACCTATGTATCACACAAGAAACTAATGCAAATGAAAGGTATATTTTAGATACAAGCAATTCAATATAATCAGTTGAAAGAAGAGTTCTACACTAGAGAAAAACACAATCACTATTCTGAAGTCAGCATGGTTCCAGAGCATAAATGAAATATTTATTTCCCTTCTCCTTCTCTTCCTTTACCTCCTCCTCTTCCTCTTCCTCCTCCTCCTCCTTTTTCTTTCTTCTTCCTCAGATTTGCTTTATTGTGGTTCAGGAGATGGTGCAGTAGATAAGGGACTGAATATTTTGGCCACTCATCTGTCCATGTTCTCTCCCCATTTCTTTGTTTGTTTGTTGTTAAATTTAGTGAAGTTTTTTTCTATAGTTTGGTTATTAGGCCAAATGAATGAAAAAGTGGAACAAGATAGGAAGACAGAAGTACTCTGTGTGTTACCACACACACACAAAAAAACACTCATATTCCTGTGGTAGGACTCTGAAAACACTCTCAACCCCAAATTAGGTGCTTTCTCACCACCGTGTACCAGGATCCACCCCATGCCCTCTCTTCAAGCTCCTATGCTTCCCCCCAAAAAACTGTACCATGCCCAAGTCCAAGTTCCACTTATCTTCTCCCTTTATGTCCTTGGTTCTTAAATTCTACCTATCAGTGAGGTAATCCAGTTTATTCTTTCTCTTCTTTTGGTTTATCTCACTTTACATGATTACTTGAAGATTTATCCAAAATAAGGCAAAGGGGGTGATCATTTTGAATAGTTGAGTAGCACTCATGATATATATATATCAAACATTTTGGCCACTCATCTGCTGTTGGGGATCTAGGCTGCTTCCAAATTTTGGCAGTTCAAAAGTGTGCTTCCATGAACATAGGTGTACATACATTTCTTGGAAGAAGTGATTTTGCTTCTTTTGTCTATATTTTCAGGAGAGAAATTGACAGGTCATAGTGTTGATCCATGTTCTGAGAACTCTTTATACTATTTTCCAAGGAACTGGGACACTTTACATTACCAACAGCAGTGCTAAAGTGCTCCTTTGACTACATTCTCACTAACACTTGTTTCTGTCCTTTCTGAATAAGGTACGACATACGTACAGGTGTAAATTATCTTTTTGTGCATTCCCTTAATAATCAATTATTTTGAGCATTTTTTTCTTATCTATATCGGCATTCTAGGTGTTTTCTTTAGTGAAGTTTCTGTCCATGTTGTATCTCCATTATTTTATTTGGTTATTTGTTTTTTGTTGCTAAGTTTAGTAAAGTTTTTATATAGTTTGGTTATTAGGCCTTTCTCCCAGTTTGCTAGGTGACTTTCTGGTTTGGTGATGGTTCCCTCTGCTGTTCAGAAACTTTTCAGTCTGATATAGTTCCACCGGTTTAATTATTTATTTTTTCTTTGTAGTTGGACTTGGGTCTTCAAAGACACTTCTCAATCATATATTGTGAATTGTTCTGCTAATGTTTTCTTCTAAGTATTTTATATTTCGGGCATGATGTCCAATTCTTTGAACCACTTGGAACTGAGGTTATGCGTGATGATATGTGGTGTGGTGACCTAATTTCATTTTTCTGTATGTTTCAGTTCAATTTTCCCAAAATTATTTGTTGAAGAAACTCTCCTTTCTCCACTTAATATTTTCTTCTTGTTTGTCAAAAATTAGTTGTCCATAGCTATGGGTGCTATACTCTCAATTCTATTCCATTGATATATGTGCCTGCTTTTGTTCCAATAGTAGGTAGGCAGTTTATATCCCAGAAGTCTTGAAGTATAATTTGAGGTCAGAAAGTAATTCTGCAATCTTGTTCTGTTCTTCTGAAGATTGCTTAGGTGGTCCTGGGTACTTTCTGATTCCAGATAAACCTTTTTACTTTTGGCCCTATTCCCTTAAAGAAGTCATGACAATAATTTTAAAATTTTTGTATCAATATTCAATCTCTTTCACTGTCATTTTACTATTTTTTTTCATGTTGTGTTCCTCTGCATGATTTCACTTCTCCTAAGCCTGCATTCTCTCCTCACTCCTTTCAGAGAGAAAAGCAGAGAGACAAAGAAAGGCAGAAATACATTATAAGTATGTGTGGGATTTTACCCCTCTTATCCTATGGTTTGGTCAATATTTTCTATTTCTTATTTTATAAATAAATTTAATTTAATTTTAAAAAAGACATCTAACGCCAAGTCAATTCTCTGGTGCTGGAGCTCTAAACTAGGCCTGCACAGGGCAAAACCCTCGCCCTACTTTGTGAGCTACATTTCAGCCCCTCATAGTATTTCTTATCTGGAGACAGGAAGAACGCTTTCTGTGAAAATGTGTCTGGATGAGGGCAACGCAGTGGTTTTTAAGTCCCATAAGGTAGTAATTGATGTTTTTATAGCTTAGTTAATGTCACTGTTCTCTCTAGTTTTGTACATAGAGACAGTTCCAGACCAGCTCTGAAAATTCAAAGACTATCTCTCTCCCCTCTCTATCACTCTCTATTTTAATATACTTGTTATATTAGAAATAGAAATTTGTCTGGTGTCTAAGTACACACAATTATTTACTTTTCTAAAAGAGACTATTAAAATTTATATTGAAAGTTTAAGATTAAATCACTGACAGATAAATATGAACCTGAAAATTTCTTTATGGAGTTTTTTTTATTTGGCAAAATCAATTTTAAAGTTAAGATTGGCAGTTAGAATCTTATTTCTGTCAGTATTTATTTATTTATTTATTTATTTATTGTCATCAAGATTATCTCTGGAGCTCAGGCTTGCATGATGAATCCACTGTTCCTGGTGTCATTTTTTCCCCTTTATTTGGTAGGACAGAGATAAATTGAGAGAGGAAGAGGGGATAGAGATAAATAGATAGATAGATAGATAGATAGATAGATGATAGATAGATAGATAGATAGATAGATAGATAGATAGATAGATAGGGGCAATTTTATAATTTTATGAAGCTTCTCTGTAGTGGGGGAGTAGGGGCTTGAACCTGGCTCTTGTGCATGGCATCATGTGCACCTAGCACCACTACATGGCCCTTATTTTTTTCATTTTTTAAAAGCTAGTAATTTTCTTTGAAAATTTAAAATTATTAAGAAAATATTTTAAACATGTTATTACACATTTGCTTAGTTTTACTTGATATTTGTATTTTATATTTTATGATTTTAATAAATATTATCTCTTCCTTCTAAATTCAATGGCTATAATCTCCAGGTTTTTCTTTTCTAACTTCTGAGGAAGACATTTATTGACAGATCAGTGTTTATGGCATACTTTTCTGTTTTATTCTATATTATTTCTAATAAATTACTCTGTTTACTATACTTCAGGGTATTTGATAATTCCCTCTAGATTTTGTTCTCTGATTTTGAGTTATAAAAGTTCATTATTGCCTTTTGAAGCCCTTTGTTATTTTATTTCTACAACATTATAAAGTTTTGGTTTGATTTCTCCATTGGCATCTATAGATGGCTTTGTTTTTATACCTAAAATTTGTTAAACCTGTAGTCCAGGAAATCTAACCTGTGTACACTTACCCTCTTTTCTTCTGGTCAAAACTATTAGGGTCTCTAATATTAAGGAAGACAAATTCTAGAGCCTTCTAAGAATAAACTATATCTCAGTCTCCCCCTGGAAAATATTAAGTTTTTTTATTGGATTGAGAAATATTTTTAATGTTTTTTAATGTTTTATTTATTATTGTATAGAGACTGAGAAATTGAGAGGGGAAGCCAGAGAGGGAGAGAGACAGAGAGACACCTGAAATCCTGCTTCACTACTCGTGAAGCTTTCCCTCTGCAGGTGGGGACCAGGGGCTTGAACCGAGATCCTTATTCACTGTAATGTGTGCACTTAACCAAGTGTGCCACCGCCTGGCCCCCAGAGAAATACTTTTATAACAGTAAGTTCCCCAGCACCCTGACTGAAAAGAACTGGCCAATGAAGACTGTACAATGCACTAAACTTCCCCTTGCCCCATACTAAAAAAATATATACCCAGGGGTCTGGGTGGTGGCACACATGGTGCAAAGTGCAAGGATCAGCATATATATATATTGTAAACAAGTGAAATGTCTCCATTAGGACAAATGACTGGAAATTAGTGTTGGTCTATTTCGGTATTAACACTTCAAATATGGGGGAAATTACCCCAAATTGAAGGAATCTAGTACCCTGAACATCCCCCTGAAGACATTCAGTAATATAGTAGAGAAATATCTTTAAAAATGGGTTACTATATCGGGACAAGGTAGAATCAGAAGTAAAGCTTTACATACAAACAAAACTTCTCAGTAATAAATTATTCCTACATGATGAATGAGGAAAATAATACTTTGAGCTAGAGTTTTATTTTTTTTCCAAAAGAGTGGCAATCAAATAAGAAACTACCAAAATGCATAGTTTCTACAAAAGCAGCACTAAGATATTTTAAACTGTGACATTCTCATTAATATGTGCTATAAATTAAGCAAAAGTAATACGTAATGAATTTTACACAGTATGATTAAGTACCTGAGTTTAATATAAATTCATTAGGTTAAACTAATCATTTTATAACTGCTAATAAAACTTCAAAAAAGTAATATAGGATTTACAATTTTAGCAGCACCCAATTTAAAGGCAAAAATGGATCTAAATACATTAACATTTTCTTTGCAACCGTTTCAAAACATTTACATTCATTTCTCATATGACATCCACTAATTAGTATAAAAGTAAGATGTAGGATTCAGATTCTCATTTCATGTATGCTCATCAAATATGTGAATTGAAATATAATATATAATTAACTCAATTTTTTAAATGTTAATTTTGTCAGCTTAGCTAAAATTATCCTAATCTACTCATATTATATTGAAAAAAGGTGATATATCAATCAAATAAGGTTTTTTGTTGGCAATAATCAAATAGATGGATAAAGTAAACTGGCTTTTTTTTCTCTAAAATCAATTATCTGGCAGCTAAGTGAGTTGTGCAGCAGTAAGAGCAATGGACTTTCAAGCAAGGAATCCTGATTTCCATCCTCTGCACTGCATCTTCCAGAGTCATACTCTGGTCCTCTTTCTGCCTCTTGGTCATTTTCTTATTAACACATAAGTAAACCTTTGTATGGCTTTATTGGGGGGAAGTAATGATGTTCAAAACTGTTCTTTTAACCTACGTACACCATATCTTCCTGTAATAGGTGTCTGCACACCACACCCAGAATATATTAACATCGTTCTTTACCACAGGGGAAGACAGAAAGGAGAGAAACAGGAGAAGGAAGAGAGTTTTAATATTCTGCTTATGTTCTAGGTCCTAAACATCCCCTGCCTCTCATATCTTAGAACCCTTTGATAAATAAATATTTTTCAAAAATAATTATCTGGCAAACATTTTAATATTTGCAACTATTCCTCCTACCCAATCTCTTGCAGATAAATGGTGGTCTAAAAGAAATGATAGTTTCTTAGAGGTTGTTAAATTGGTCATTTGAAATATCAAGTGAGATTGTTATGAATTTGCAACCTTATTCCATATGTCTTAATTACCTATGCTGGATTTTTTTCATTTAATTTTATTTTTTCCTCATGTGTATTCAACCAAGTTCATCACTACCTGGCTCCACTATCTTGTTCAATTTCAAAAAACTTTTCCAGGAAGAAGCCCCCAAATCCTTTTTTCCATATTCTTTCCCAATATTAAGTCTTGATTTAATCATCTAGAAATCCCCTAGATTAGTTTACTCTAACACTAGTGACCTAGAAAATATTTTCACTCAGGGTTTTATTATAGTTGCATAACTACACATGGATGATTGACAGACAAATCACCAGAATTGGGAGTGGTGGCCTCTCACAATAGAAATGGGAAACAGTTACAAAATGCATTCCTCAAAGAAGAAACGGGGGAGTTCCTGGAAGATGGCGGACTGAGAAGCTGCTAGTGGCTTGAGCTCTGACCACATCCTCTGGAAACGGCCGGATTTTCTGCCTTTAGTAGGCCAGTCAATAAGGGGTCCTAGCGATGACACCAAGAAGGTGACTATAACTTAATTTGGGTTAAAAAATAGAGTAGAAAAAAAGAGAAAAAAATTTTTTTCTTTTAAATTATTATCTCCAAAGTGCACCTCCCTCCCCTAACCCCCCCATAACCAGTCCCTGGGGACCAGCTCCTAGCAGGTTCCCCTGCTGAGCTTCTTTCTTTACCAACATTCCTGTCCCACCAGGGAGTATCATTCATTCTAAGTCTAGTCCCTTCTGAAACCTCTGTCCTTTCTTTTTTCTTTCTAAGTAGCCAACCCCCCCACATAGCTAATTAAATAATTTTTTTAATTTTTTAAATAAAAAACTCTTTCCTTCCATCGCTCTTTTATTACTGTTCTTTTTCTTATCTTTTTCTTTTTTCTCTCTTTGTTTTTTCCTTTTTCTCATTCTTGTCATCCTTTCTTCCTTAATCCTACAGCTTCCAAAGCCACAGGCCCCATCCCCACACCACCAAACAGTGTGCTTTCACTGAATTCACTGATACACGTTTGGGAATTATTTTGGGGAAGAATTCTGACTCAGAGTGGACTCTCACTGCGAGTATCTCTGCTCAACTTCCCTTCCTCCTTTACTTACCCCTAGAATATACAGTGGATAGTAGATTTGCATAACTGTCTATTTCAGCTATCCTTCTCTAGTCCTGAGGTTTTGTTTGTTTGTTTGTTTGTTTTTATTTCTTAAGAATCAGCTGCCACTGCTCACGAGGTTTGAGGTAATCTGAGACAGGGTTTTTTTTGTACCTTGCTCTATTTCATTATTAATATTATATAAAGGCATATATCTTCACCCACCCTTTAGGTTGATCAGAATTAACTCTTAGGGTATCTTTCATTGCTAGGGTAGTGGGCATCTTATCTATTGTGGGAAGAACTTGTCTCAATACTCCTACCTCCTCTATAGACTCTCCCCTTCCTCCTCATCCTAGCTAATTAAAAAAAAATAAAATACAATTAATTAAATTAAAAATAAAATAATCAAAAAAAACTTTCCTTTCACTACACTTTAATTACAGCTCTTTTTCTTATCTTTTCTCTTTTCTCTCCCTTTTTCCTTTTTCTTTTATCTTGCCATACACTTCTTCCTTCTTCTTGGACTTTCTGAATTTAGGAATTATTTTGGGGAAGAAATCTGACTCAGAGAGGACTCTCTATGTGTGTATCTCTGCTCTACTTCCCTTTTCCCTCTTGTTACAACTAGAATATACAGTGGATAGTAGATTTTCATAACTGTTCTTACTATCCCTTCTTTCTTCTCTCTTTCTTCTTCACTTGGATTTGGTTACTATTTTTTCATGGACTGGAGACATTGTTTGGCTAATAGGTAGTGATTAAACTGCTTCAATACTTGCTTCAGTTGCTATTGTAATTCCTGAGGTTGGTGAGTGCAAGTGTCATAAAGATATTTAGTACAGTGATGCTTGTACTCAAGACACAACAGCTAAGGAAAAACAGAGCATAAAAAAAAACACATAAATCAAAAAATGGGTAGATCAAAAACAAATAAAACTGCTACTCCAATGAATGAAGACAAGAGCCCAGAAGAAACTACAAATCAGCCAGAAGTAACCATAGATAAAAAAGTATGCAAGCAATAATAAACTTATTAATCACAGAAATGAAAACAACATTGGAGGAAAGTAATGGCAGTATTAGGGAAACAACAGTTGAGACCCCCAAGGAAAATACTGATTATCTTGAGGCAATTAGAGAACTGAAAGCTGAAATAGCTGTAATGAAGAAAGAAGCTGAGGCAAGGGAAAGCAGACTAACAGAAGCAGAAAACAGAATTAGTCAGACAGAGGATGAGTTAGAGAAAACAAAGAAAGAGGTGAAAGAGCTTAAAAAGAGATTGAGAGACACTGAAAACAACAACAGAGACATATGGGATGATCTCAAAAGAAGTAACATTCGTATAATTGGCCTACCAGAGGAAGAAAGAGAGGAAGGGAAAGAAACATTCTAGAGGAAATAATAGAATAAAACATCCCAGACCTGAATAACAGAAAGGACATCAAGATTCAAGAGGCCCAGAGAGTACCAAACAGAATCAACCCAGACCTGAAGATACCAAGACACATCGTAGTCACAATGAGAATGAGTAAGGATAAAGAAAGGCTCCTATAGGCTGCAAGAGAGAAACAAAAAGTCACATACAGGGGAAAACCCATAAGATTATCTGCAGACTTCTCCACTCAAACTCTAAAAGCCAGAAGAGAATGGCAAGATATCTATCAAGCCCTGAATGAAAAAGGGTTTCAACCAAGGATAATATATCCTGCTAGGCTTTCATTCAAACTAGATGAAGGGATCAAAACCTTCTTAGACAAATAACAGCTAAAGGAAGCAACCATCACCAAACTGGCCCTGAAAGAGGTTCTAAAAGACCTCTTATAAACAAGAACATCACTAAAATACTGGCAATATACCAGAGCAAACAAACATTTATTTTGAACAATGGCACTACAATACATTAAATCCATAATAATAAATGTCAATGGCTTAAACTCATCCATCAAAAGGCACAGAGTGGAGGGATGGATCAGAAAACATAACCCAACAATATACTACTTGCAAGAATCCCATCTGCCACAACAAGATAAACACATACTTAAAGTAAAAGGATGGAAAACTATCATATAGGCTAACGGACCACAAAAAAGGGCAGGAACAGCCATTATCAACTCAGACACAATAGATTTTAACTTAAATGAAGTAATAAAAGATAGGCAAGGACATTAAATAATGATTAGAGGATCAATCAGCCAAGAAGACTTAACAAATATTAACATCTATGCGCCCAATGAGGGACCATCTAAACACGTCAAGCACTTACTGAAAGAATTTCAAAAATACATCAATAGTAATACAATAATAGTGGGAGACTTCAATACCCCACTCTAACACATATACAGATCAACAAAGCAGAGAACTGACAAAGATACAAGAGAATTAAATGAAGAGATTGAAAGACTAGACCTCTTGGACATTTTCAGAGTCCTTCATCCCAAAAACTGGAATACACCTTCTTTTCAAATCCACATAACACATACTCAAGGATAGACCATATGTCAGGCCACAAAGACAGCATCAGTAAATTCAAGAACATTGAAATCATCCCTAGTATATTCTCAGACCACAGTGGAGTAAAACAAACATTTAACAACAAACAAACAATTATTAAAAGTCACAGAATTTGGAAACTAAACAACATACTCCTTAAGATCTACTGGGTCAGAGACACACTCAAGCAGGAAATTCATATGTTCCTGGAATCAAATGAAAATGAAGACACAACCTATCAAAATATTTGCGACACAGCTAAAGCAGTACTGAGAGGGAACCTTATAGCCATATAATCACATATTAAACACCAAGAAGAAGCTCAATGAACGACCTTACTGCACACCTCAAGGACTTAGAGGAAGAGGAACAAAGGAACCCTAAAGCAACCAGAAGGACAGAAATCACTAAAGTTCAAGCAGAAATAAACCACATCGAAAATAAAAGAACCATACAAAAGATCAATGAAGCCAAATGTTGGTTCTTTGAAAGATTAAACACAATTGACAAACCCCTAGCCAGAATCACCAAACAAAAAAGAGAGAAGACTCAAATTAATAGAATTGTAAACGATGAAGGAGATATCACAACTGACACCACAGAAATCCAGAGAATCCTGTGAAACTTCTATAAAGAACTATATGCCACCAAGCTAGAGAATCTGGAAGAAATGGAACAATTCCTAGAAACCTATGCACTTCCAAAACTGAACCAAGAAGAACTACAAAATCTAAATGCACCAATCACAGACAAAGAAATTGAAACCGTTATTAAGAATCTCCCCAACAACAAAAGTCCTGGACCAGATGGCTTCACAAACAAATTCTACATAACCTTCAGGAAACAGTTAGTACCCATATTTCTTAAGATTTTCCATAATATTGAAGAAACAGGAATACTCCCTTCTACCTTCTATGATGCCAACATCACCCTGATACCAAAAGCTGATAGGGAAAGAACAAAAAAGGAAAACTACAGACCAATATCTCTGATTAGCATAGATGCCAAAATATTAAACAAGATCTTGGCCAACCCAATAAAGCTACATATCAAAAAGATGGTTCATCATGACCAAGTGGGATTCATCCCAGGAATGGAAGGCTGGTTCAACATCCATAAGTCAATGAATGTCCTTAACCACATCAATAAAAGCAAAGCCAAAAACCATATGATTATCTCAATAGATGCAGAGAAAGCCTTTGACAAAATCCAACACCCATTCATGCTCAAAACTCTACAAAAGATCGGAAACTCCTCAAGATAGTGGAGTCTATATATAGCAAACCTACAGCCAACATCATACTCAATGGACAGAAGCTGAAAGCATTCCCCCTCAGATCGGGGACTAGACAGGGCTGTCCACTGTCACCGTTACACTTCAACATAGTATTGGAAGTTATTGCCATAGCAATCAGGCAAGAGAAAGAAATCAAAGGAATACAGATTGGAAGGGAAGAAGTCAAGCTCTCACTATTTAAAGTAATATGATAGTATACATAGAAAAACCTAAAGAATCCAGCAGAAAACTACTGGAAGTTATTAGGAAATATAGCAAGGAATCAGGCTACAAAATCAATGTACAAAAATCAGAGGCATTTCTTTATGCAAACACTAAATCTGAAGAAGAAGACATCCAGAAATCACTCCCCTTTACTGTTTCAGCAAAATCAATCAAATACCAAGGAATAAAGTTGACCAAAGAAGTGAAAGACTTGTATACTGAAAACTATGAGTCACTATTCAAGGAAATAGAAACTGATACCAAGAAAAGGAAAGATATCCCATGCTCATGGATTGGAAGAATAAATATCATCAAAATGAATATTCTCCCCAGAGCCATATACAAATTTAATGCAATACCCATCAAAGTTCCACCAAGCTTCTTTAAGAGAATAAACAAACACTACAATCATTTATCTGGAACCTGAAAACACCTAGAATTGCCGAAACCATCTTGAGGAAAAGAAACAGAAATGGAGGCATCACACTCCCAGACCTCAAACTTTATTATAAAGCCATCATCATCAAAACAGCATGGTACTGGAACAAAAATAGGCACACAGACTAATGGAACAGAATTGAAGGCCCAGAAATAAATCCCCACACCTATGGACATCTAATCTTTGATAAGGGGGCCCAGTGTATTAAATGGAAGAAAGAGGCTCTCTTCAATAAATGGTGCTGGGAAAACTGGGTTGTAACATGCAGAAGAATGAAATTGAACCACTTTATCTCTCCAGAAACAAAAATCAACTCCAAATGGATCGATGACCTAGATGTCAGACCAGAAACAATCAAATACTTAGAGGGAAACATTGGCAAAACAATTTCCCACCTACACCTCAAGGACATCTTTGATGAATCAAACCCAATTGCAAGGAAGACTAAAGCAGAAACAAACCAATGGGACTACCTCAAATTGAAAAGCTTCTGCACATCCAAAGAAACTATTAAACAAACAAAGAGACCACTCACAGAATGGGAGAAGATCTTCACATGCCAGACATCAGACAAGAAACTAATTACCAAACTATATAAAGAGCTCAGCAAACTTAGCACCAAAAAAGCAAATGACCCCATCCAAAAATGGGCAGAGGATATGAACAAAACATTCACCTCAGAGGAGATCCAAAAGGCTAACAAACATAGGAAAAACCGTTCTAGTTCACTGATTGTCAGAGAAATGCAAATTAAGACAACATTGAGATACTACCTCACTCCTGTAAGAGTGGCATACATCAAAAAGGACAGCAGCAACAAATGCTGAAGAGGTTGTGGGGACAGAGGAACCCTTTTACATTGCTGGTGGGAATGTAAATTGGTCCAGCCTCTGTGGAGAGCAGTCTGGAAAACTCTCAGAAGGCTAGACATGGACCTTCCATATGATCCAGTAATTCCTCTCCTGGGGTTATACCCCAAGGACTCCATAACACCCAACCAAAATGAGGTGTATACTCCTATGTTCATAGCAGCACAATTCATAATAGCTAAAACCTGGAAGCAACCTAGGTTGATGAGTGGTTGAGAAAGCTGTGGTATATATACACAATGGAATACTATGCAGCTATCAAGAACAATGAACCCACCTTCTCTGACCCATCTTGGACAGAGCTAGAAGGAATTGTGTTAAGTGAGCTAAGTCAGAAAGATAAAGATGAGTATGGGATGATCCCACTCATCAACAGAAGTTGACTAAGAAGATCTGAAAGGGAAACTAAAAGCAGGACCTGACCAAATTGTAAGTAGGGCATCAAAGTAAAAAACCTAAGGTGAGGGGTAGACATGCAGCTTCCTGAGACAGTGGGGGGTGGGAGTGAGTGGAAGGGATGGGTCACAGTCTTTTGGTGGTGGGAATGGTGTTTATGTACACTCCTAGTAAAATATAGTCATATAAATCACTAGTTAATTTATACGAGAGGGGGGAAATTAATTGTATGTCTCGAAGTTTTTTAAAACACAGACTGAATCTTTTTAATATATAGGCTGTATATTTGATAGGCGGACTCTCTCAAAAGCCTAGACCAAGTAGATCAGAAGCAACCAATAGCACAGCTATATACAAGATACTGGATACTGTACAGCAAACCATAACAAAAGGACTTTTCAAAGTTTATTTATTTTGTCCTTACATTATTTCATCACAATACATTTTTCTAATTTAATTATGTGTTTTACTCATTAAATTCAAATAGGAATCTTAATTTCTTTAGTCATATTTTGTTTTAAAATGTGACTGAGAAGCAAGAGTTGATTGAACTATCAACTAAATCATATACTCTGTATATCTCCAGTATGTACTTATGAAGAATACGAGCTAAATTCATAACACTTGTGATCCCTGAGAGGAAGTTAAAGGGAATGAGGCTGCTTTTACAGGAATTATAAGATTAAAAAAAGAAACCCATCAATCTATAATAAGTGAGGAATAATGTATACAAATAACAACTGAGACTGAATACCATGAGTCTATAAACTCATTTATGCAGTATACCAAAGTTCAGTGTTGCAGTAATTTGTCAAAGTGTATACACACTCTGGGAACATAGTGATAAACTTTCCTATCATGACCCCTAGAACTGAAACTTAAAATATGTACCCTCTTCTTTTCATTTTCTCATTAATCTATATAAAGGTAGCATATAAAAGACAGAACTAGTGTTAAAGAAAGCTATTTAAAATTTCATTTCCAAAAGAAGGTAATGAGAAAACCAAATTTTATTATTTGATAGACTTACAGTAGCACTGGATAATTACATATTAAATTTTAAATCAGTACCAAGTGTTGGAGAATAACGTTCATATGTTTTTCTTTATTTTAGATGACAATATCGAGCATGTATGAATTTTGTCTTTAGGAGAAGAATGAAACTTTACAAAGTTTTGGAAACAAGAATAAATTGTTACTGTTTTCCTTTTATGATGTAAAACATACATTCCTATAGTTTTGTAACTGTTCCAAAACAGAGTTCTTTCTCTCTCTCTGTCTGGATCAACCATCATATCCTGGGTTTCTGCTTCATCTCACTATTAAGTCTTTTTCTTCCTTTTTTAAAAATTATTGCTATCGTAGTTGTCGGATGGGACAGAGAGAAACTGAGAGAGGAGGGAAAGACAGAGGGGGGAGAGAAAGATAGACAGCTGCAGACCTGCTTCACCGCCTGTGAAGTGACCCCCCCTGCAGGTGGGGAGCCAGGGGCTTGAACTGGGATCCTTACTCCAATCTGTGTGCTTTGTGCTCTGTGCACTTAACCTGCTGAGCTACCGCCCTGCCCCTATATTAGTCTTTCTTTGTAATATATATATTTAGCAGAGCTATTGCCTAGTGCATCCTTGATGCCACTGCTCTGGGCTACATTTTCATTGAGATGTGGCAGGGAGAAACTAACGCAATGAAACTTCTGTTGTCATAGTCTCTCCTGATACTGGTGTTTAAGCCTAGAATGTGTGCATTGCAATGTAAGCACCCTGCCTAATGAGCTATCTCTTCAGCTCCATATTTTTAATTTAATTATAAAGAAAGGATATTTTTACATACTCTTAGTTTGGTCTTTAAAACAGTTCATATACTAAAAGAAGTGTAAGAAGATAAAGGCTTGCCATATTACTTTTTCTAAAATAAGTATATTTTTGTTTTCTCTCTTAGTGTATAGCAACATGGAACACTGGTTACTTAAAAGTATCAGTTCAATGCCTTAAACTTCCTTAATAAGTCTGCAAGGCACCACCAGTGCCTAAGGAACATATAGCAGTAACTCAGTCCCAACACAAGTAGTTCAGTTGTGTACTGAAAGTTAAGATAGCTCCTCAACTGAGTTACTTACTCTCTGAGAATGACTTATAAAGTCTATTAACTTCAACGAGATTACAAATGAACAAAAGGAATTGACCTGCCTTGTTTGAACTATACCGTAATCTGTTCCATTCAAATGGGGAGCTTGCAATAGATGTGTATATGATTTATAGATCCCAAATTATCTGCATTTAATCAACAGGTACTGAATACCTACTATGTGAAACACTTGAGTCAGTCATAGTGTAGAATAAAATACATTATATACAGCATCATTCTCCAAAGTGATTTACACAGTAGTTTTCTTTTTTTTTTTAAACAATGTCTGTGAGGTTGTGTTCCAGGAAGGTTTGAGAAAACATTGATTCAAAAAAAGAGAGAAAATATATAATGCAAAAAGCACTGATATAAGTATCTTGGGGAATATTATGTATGAAGGTTTCCTGAAAATATTAAGGCACATACATAATTGTGCTATATTTATGACATTTTTATTTAAGTTTGTGGATATTAAGCCAAAGTATAAAAATTTCTAAATGTCTCTTATATATCAAAGTATTTGATAATCTAGTGGAACTTCAATGACATTTTAATTTCTCTCAAATTGTAGAAGCAGTGAAATAGTAATAAGTTAATTTACAACTATTTTATATGCATTAATATCATTGCAGATAAAGACACACCCACAGCTGCTGCACCATCCATGAAACTTCCTCTTGTGTCAAAGTATTCCCATATAATCTGAAGACTTAAATCTAGGGTCTCAGGCACTGTAAGGAGCTCTACCAGGCTGCCTGCTACCCACTTATCCTAGTATTCTTATTGTACACATTAAGATCACTACATATATTATTCATTTGCTATGAAGAGACCATGAAATAAAAGAGACAGAAAGAAACAAGAACACCTGCTATTCTGTTGCAAAACGTTGAATCAAGGCTTGAACCTGTGGCCTCTAAGCATCAGACAAGCAAGTTGATGCTAATACAAGCTGAGCTATATCCCCTGCCATAAACATAATCATGTGATCAGTATTAACTTCCAATTAGTAATATGGTAACAATATTTCTTCTTTATTCTCTTTTCTTCTTTTCTTTTCTTTCTTTATTCCTGTCCCTCTTTCTTTCTTTCTTTCTTTCTTTATTCCTCTCTTTCCTTCTTTCTATTTTTTCTTCCAGAGTCATTGGTAGGATTCAGCACTACACATCCACTGCTTTTGATGGCCATTTTTTTCTCTTTTTTTTTCCCTGCCATTTTATTCAATGGGGCAGAGAGAAATTGAAAGAGGATGGGGAAGAGAGGAAGATAGACACCTGCAGACTTACTTTGCCACTTGTAAAGCATCCCCAGGGCAAATGGAGAGTGGGGGGGCTGGAACGCACCTCCTTATGTGGGTCTTCACACATAGTACCATGTGTGCTTAACCAGGTGCACCACCGACTAGCTTCAATATGTCATCGTTGCATGTAATTTTAATGAAAATTTAAGTTTAATTTCCAAATGTATTTATAATTCACATAGACTATAACTGACCGTGGTGCATGAGCAGGTGGTGGTACTGCTGGTTGAGCACACATGTTCAAAGACCCATGTTCAAGCCCTGACGCCCATCTTCAGGAGGAACGCTTTACAAACAGTGAAGCAGTGCTGCAGGTGTCTCTCTTTCTCCCTCTTTATCTCTCTTTCCATCTCAATTTCTCTGTTTATGTCCAATAAAGAAATGAAAGGAATACTCTATAAATATGTAATTGATTCTTTATAGAGCTGACTATAGTGTTAAGATCTAAGAATAAATAGTTGACATAAATCTGTCCTAGTCTTTTGGAACATGTTTCCTTTTTATTTCTCAGATTTAATGTCCTAGTTGCTACCTCTACCCAAATTGCCTCAACTTTGACTTGTATATCCATAATTATCATAGAAAAAAATAATTTAAGCCTGACATCTCTCACTGACTGCCACATTTACCAGAACTTTCCAACTCACTCTCATTCCTTTTTTTATACTTCAGATCATTAGAACAGTAACATTTGATCAATAAAACAAAACAGAAGCCAACAAACTTGCATAAAATCTAAACATGGCAATGGGTTTAAAGAAAGGTAGTTCTACAAATATACTGTTAAAAATATAGCTAAGCTTTGGGGGGTGAGGGATTGGTGTACCTGGTTGAATGTACAAGGTCCCTGGTTCAATCCCCCAGTCCCCACCTGCAGAGGGCAAGGTTCACGAGTAGTGAAGCAGAGCTGCAGGTTTATGTCTCTCTTCCTTTTTCTCTCCATTTCTTTCTGTTTCTATTTAAAAAAAAACTTTTGAATATATCCTTACTAATTTGTTTACATTTTTTTTTTTTACTTTTAGATATCTTCTATCTATCTTGAGCAGGCAAAGCAATTGACTAATTAGCAAAACCTTTTGTAAAGCTGTCATTTCTAATAATCTGCTTTTGAAAGAATTCCTACTGATTGTGGCATATTTACTTTCATAGTAATTGCTTGCGTGAATGATATAGAAGAGTGCACTGTTGAATACATTTTGTGATTTTTCACCAATTTTGAAAATAACAGAAGTAATGCTCCCTCAAAACTTTGATAATGTAATAGTAATCCAAAAAGTCATGCTCTTTATTACAAGGTTAATGGTTTATACTAGAGTTGTTGGCATATGACTATAACTTCTCATCTCCCTCTCATAGTTGTCTTCCAAGCACTCTTATCTCCTATTTAAGTCATCTTCCATCATCATCATCATCATCATCATCATCATTACGCATAAGCACCAGAGCTGCAACCCATAACCCCTCCCCTTTTCCCTCTTTCCTTGGAGTCCTGTGCTTTAGTGCAAAACACCACACCCAGTCCAAGTTTTACTGTGCGTTTTTTCTTATTACCTTATTTCTTAAATTCCACCTGTGAGTAAAATCATCTGGTATACATTCTCATTTTGGTTTATCTCCTTTAGCATAATTTCTTCAAGATCCATCCAAGATAAAGCAAAGGAGTTGATTTCATCATTTTTAACAGCTGAGCAGTATTTATAATTTGAATGTCAGACCAGAAATCATAAAATATTTAGAGGAAAGTATTGCTAGAACTCTTTTCAACATAAGCTTTTTGAACATCTTTGATGACTCAGGTCCAACTGTAAGGAAAAGAAAAGAAAAACAGAGGTGAAACAAAACTAATGGGACTGCAGCAAACTGAAAAGCTTTTACACTATGAAAGAGCCACCACTAAGACAGAGAATCTCCCTATAGAGAGAAGGTCTTTTTTTTAATATTTATTTTATTTATTTATTCCCTTTTGTTACCCTTGTTGTTTTATTGTTGTAGTTATTATTGTTGTCATTGTTGGATAGGACAGAGAGAAATGGAGAGAGGAGGGGAAGACAGAGAGGAGGAGAGAAAGATAGACACCTGCAGACCTGCTTCACTGCCTGTGAAGCGACTCCCCTGCAGGTGGGGAGCCGGGGTTCGAACCGGGATCCTTATGCCGGTCCTTGTGCTTTGCGCCACCTGCGCTTAACCCGCTGCGCTACAGCCCAACTCCCTAGAGAGAAGGTCCTATACATGTCACACATCATACAAAAAAACTAATAACAAAATATATAAAGAATCATCAAATTCAGCAATAAAAAAATCCATGTAAGTTGGCTCCAGGGGTTAAAGAAACTGAATGATGGTTATGAAAATGGCTTCATGCCTGAGGCTCATAAGTATTTCCTTAATCTAGAGCTGAATAGTGTTCTGACAAAGAAATAAAGGAAGAAAGAAAGAGAATGTTGACTCAGCCTCCCTTTAGAGAGCAGGACAATTTTTACCTTTTTACCATTGTTGTCCTCCATTGAAGTCAATGTCCTATGGAGTTCCACAAGGGGGTTTATGATGCTGTTCCTGATGGAGATAACCAGAGATGGTGGAGAAAGGGATCTGTTAGAGGTGTAGGCCCTTTAGATTCATGTGAGAATCCAAGGATTCTCTGACTGGGGCCCCAGATAAAGGGGTGGCCTGGTAGTGATCTTAAAAGTGCCAACATTAAAGTATGCCAGTCTGAAATAAGTGCAGCCTAGAATGTTCCTAGCTGATGACATGGACTGCGAGCTCAGACTGACAGGGATGCAGGGGTTACACAGGCTACTGTGCTAAATATGAGTAGACATGGGCCCTGGGTCAGATCAATGGGTTTTACAGTTTCCAGTATTTATATATTTTCCCATATTTGGGAGCTACTCTCTGCTCTGATCCAGATTTCTGGTCCTGTTCCCAACTCTGACACAATCCTCACAGACTACATTTTAGCCCACCTGCACATTAGCTCTCCGGTCCAGGCAAAAATTAGTGAAGTCACAGACCCATCAAATATAGCTAAAATAGACTTCCTTGCTCCCTCCAACATGAAGACCATAAATCTCATCTGCTATATTCTTACCTTTAGGTTCCTGATTATTGAATAATTTGCTCTGCTTTATATTTTAATGCTTTTCGGTCACCACATTGCAGATGCTACCATTATGCCGACTTGACTTCCTTGGGCAGATGACCTCACCAATGTGTCCTGGAACTTCCCCTTCTCAGAGCCCCGCCGCCGCTATGGGAAGATCAAAACAGGCTGGTGGTACAGATTGACCTGGCAATGCCCACATCCAGAAGAGAAGCAATTACAGAAACCAAACCTTCCACCTTCTGCACCCCATAAACTTCTTTGGACTATACTCTAGAAAGATAAGATTAGGGAAGCTTCCAATGGAGGACATGGGTTATGGAACTCCGATGGCATGAATTGCATAGAATTGAACCCCTCTTATCCTGCAATCTTGTTAATCATTAAATCACTAATAAAAAGAGAGAGAGAAAGAGAAAAAGAAAGAAAGAGGGGAGAGGGAGAAAGAAAAGGAGGAAGGAAGGAAGGAAGGAAGGAAGGAAGGAAGGAAGGAAGGAAGGAAAAAAGAAGGAAGGATCAAAGAGGAAAAGAAGAAGATCCAGTCCCAGGCTTAAATTTTCATATAGAGAACAAAATATACCACCGGACATGTGCTTCTTCCAGTGCAATGAGTACCAGCTTCAAATATGGGTCACTAACAGAGAAAAAAGAGGCCCTAAAGCAGGCAGTGGGGCACCCCTTAAAAGCACAAGGTACCATGTACAAGGACCCGGGCTTAAGTTTCCATCTACATCTGAAAGGGAGCAAGTTTCACTAGTGGTGAAGCTACAGTGCAAGGGTCTCTCTATCTACCCTCTACCTCCCCCTGCCCAGTTAATTTCTCTCTGTCCTGTCAGATAATAAATAAATAAATATAAAGAAAATTATAAAGTGGCCAGGAGGAGTAGTGTGTTCTGTAGATGCCAATCCTTGGCAATATCTGGAAGGAAGGAAGGAAGGAAGGAAGGAAGGAAGGAAGGAAGGAAGGAAGGAAAGAGCTGGCATTTCCCCAGGCATCTGTCTTTCTAGTTGCATCTATAACATTTTATAAATGAAAAGGATATCATTTATTATGAATGCTCACCTGAAATCCTGCAAATTATCTTTTATTCACTACTGTTTCTATCATTCCCAGTCATTTACTTTCCTTTAACTAATTTATTCTATTCAAATACTAGTAAAATGTATCTTTTTCATCAGAACTTTAGAAAACTCAATTTAGAACTTTTTATACAGCAGTATTCAAGTTTATAAGACTTCAGTTTATAACTTATAATTATCCGCCTATTCAGAAAGTATTAACTAACATTAAATTCAAAGTCATGCATCATAATCAATTGTCACACTGTCAGGTTAGGCTTTTATATATAAACTTGATTTTGTTGACAAGACTAAGTTAGAATTCAATGTGTAGGATAGCAGGAGTTAATTTGCATATAAGTCTACTCTTCTAATATTTTTTCATAATGTGAATATAATCAAAACATTTTCACATGTAATTTCCTGTGTAAAACATAATTCAACTAAATTACAAGCATGCAGTTTCACTAAATTGATAAAATCACAGGTCCTATATCTATAGGTTACAAAGTTCAGATCTAAAGTAAAAGTTAAGAAAAAGAAGAGAAATTAATCTAAGATGCAAGAGTTCGTTAAGTCAAATTTTGCCTGGAAAACTCTTAGAATACTATAAATTGACCTACCCTCTGACTTGGCATTTCCTTTCCTGGGGATATGTACTAAGAAATCAAAGGCACCCATCCCAAAAGATTTGTGTATACTTATGTTCATAGCAGCACAATTGTAGTAGAAAAAATGTGGAAGCAACACAGGTGGTGTCCAACAGCAGATGAATGGCTATGAAGTTGTTATATATATATATATACAATGGAATACTATTCAGCTATTAAAAATGAATTCACCTTCTTCACCTCATCTTGGGTGGAGTTTGAAGGAGTTATGTTAAGTGAAATAAGCCAGAAATATAAGCATAAATTTGAAAAATCTCATTCATGTACACTCTTTTTTTTTGCTTCCAGGCTTATCGCTGGGGCTCTTTGCCTGCACTACAAATACACTGCACCTGGTGGCCATTATTTTTTCTTTTTTTTTTTGTATTGGATAAGACAGAGAGAAATTGAGAGAGGAGAAGATAGAGAGGGAGAGAGAGACACCTGCAGACCTGCTTCACTGCTTATGAAATGACCGCCCTACAAGTAGGAGCCAGGGGCTTGAACCAGGATCCTTGACGAGGTCCTTGTACTTGGAACTATGTGCGCTTAACCCAGTGCACCACCACCCAGCCCCTGTACACTTTCCATTATAAGATGAATAATACTTTAGGATTGAATATATAAAAGGGAAACTCACTGATAAAACTTACGTAATGAAAGAATTGTTAGCACTAATAACTATTAACTATTGAAACTTAAATCTATCATTTTATTGCTTGCTAGTTTCTGAATATATTTAATATTTGTAGTCTTCAGATTTTTTCACATATAAAAAGAAGAATGTTAATAATGACCTTATAATAGGTTTATTTTGACAAGAAATGAATAGATAGAAGTGGAGTGATTAGAAAAAAATAATGAAAGACAAGGGACGGTTGATCAATCAATACATTTTGTTTTGTTGATAGTTAATTTCAAGAATAGCTGTTGAAAAATAAATGAAATAACTTTGACTCTACAAATAAGTGGGCATATGGGAGTTCCTGAATGGACGTGCAGGTGGGCATAACTGCTCCATAGCTACCTATGAAAGTAATGAACAGTTATGACTTCAAATGGGTGAACTAAACAATGAATAGAAAGTAAGGCTGGTGTATTGGGTTTCCTGAGGCCAGCTAGCTTGAGAGGTGAAAAGAGGTCAAAGGAAACATTATTCTGCTTTAAATATTGACGTGAACTGTGTAGAGTGGATATAGTTTTCTTTTTACTGCTTATATTTTCAAGTAGCTCGGCAGTTCAAAATTCCAACAGTATAAAATCATGTTGGATTCTTTGGAAGTAATAATTTGTGACAGACCTAGGGGTCTCGCCAAAATTATGAATGCTAAGTGACTACCAGATGTTAATCATTTCATTTTCTGGCATTACTTATTTACAAAATCATTGGCATGAATCGCTTTGCTGACATCATAGTTTGTTTTAAAAAAAAGAAGTAAGTTGTAGGGTTGTTCCTAGTGCTGTATGTATCTAAGTCCACTTTGCTTCCCTTCATATCCATTTTAAGGTATTCAGTTTGCCTCCTTTCTATTACAGAAGTATAATAATTTAAATTTTATTTAATCAAATTATTCTTCTAGCATTTGCCCTTCTTCCATAGCCAGTCAACAAGTCAGGTTGAAAGCTGTCAGGAGCTGCTTGTTGCTGGCTTTGAAAGTGACTGGGATCCATGTGGATTCAGTCGGCTAGGAAGGATCATCAGTTTCCCCAATGAATGGGTACTCACAGGATGCACCACGAGAAGGTCGATCCAATGCATCCCAATCAAATACTTTGATATAGCTGTTTATTCCTCCAGAACACAGTCCTTTGGATATGTTCACCTGAAGTGAAAATTTCTACTTGTTTTGAAAAGTTCATAATGTTTATCTGTCCTGAGGCTATTTTTTCCAGCAGGCACATTTTTAGGACAAAGACTATACCTCACTGGCATCAAACTATTAAGTAACATGTAATATTGTTTGAGTTGAAGAAACATAAAATTAACATAAGAATATTCACATAAACTTTGGGTAAAAGTTGTATGTGGATTGAATAACTTATTCCCTGCTACCACATTTTTTCCTATAAGCATAAATGGCAATATACTGCCGTTTATAAAGAGAGGCTATTGTTGTTAAGGAAAGCAAGAAAACCAAGAAGATGATACAATTAGCCTGAAATAGAAAGACAATAGTCACCTCAAGCTTATAAAAGTCTGTTAATTGTATTTAGAGCAATTAACAAACATGAAATGATTAAAGAGATCATATAAAATAAGTAGATATGAAGACAATCCTCTGATTATTCTCAGCCTGGATAGCAATCATATCTTCAAATTCTTCCCCTCTCATCTAAAATAAATGCTGACAATTCTTTATTTTTTTTATTAATACATTGACTAAACCATAGGATAAGAGGGGTACAACTCCACACAATTCCTACCACCAGAACTCCGTATCCCATCCCCTTCCCTGGTAGCTTTCCTATTCTTTAACCCTCTGGGAGTATGGACCCAAGGCCATTGTGGGATGCAGAGGGTAGAAGGTCTGGCTTCTGTAATTGCTTCCCCGCTGAACATGGGCATTGACAGGTCCATCCATACTCCCAGCCTGCCTCTCCCTTTCCCTAGTAGGGTGGGGCTCTGGGGAAGCAGGGCTCCAGGACACATTGATGAGGTTGTCTCTCCAGGGAAGTCTGGTTAGCATCCTGCTAGTATCTGGAACCTGGTGGCTGAATAGAGAGTCAACATACAAAGCCAAACAAAATGTTGGTCAATCATGAACTTAAAGGCTGGAATAGTGCAGATGTAGAGTTGGAGGGATACTTCATTTTGTAGATAGCTAGTAGGCAAATTTTAGTTGTATTCCAAAGGGCCTATGGCTATACCAGGTTTTTGTTTGTTTTTTCCCTGAGCCTGAAATCTAATATGCAGGTGGATCCAAGTTATTGTCTGGGGAGATGATGTCATGGATGGAAAAGGAACAGAAAGCTGGATCAGGGAAGAGAGTAGCTCCGTAATATGGGGAAGGGGTATAAATATTGTTGACTGTAAACCCCATCTATTTGATTTGGTCTGGGGCCCATAATCAGCTTAGGAGCCTATGTGACCTCTGCATCCCTGTAGATCTGAGCTCACATTCTGTGGTTATAAGTAGGAACATTGGACAATTGTGTCTTCTCTCCTTTATATTCTGCCAGGCATTTGTATAACTCAGATGTATTTTTCCAGGAAGCTCTTTAGGGATTATATATAACTGGTGAAAACTGAACTTTACCTTTGTTGTGTGGTAATAGAAGTTCTTTATATGTAAAACTCATAAAGTATCATTAAATTTCTACATTGAGATTTTCATCTGTTAATTTTGTATCAGAAATGTCATTTAAATATAATAGAAGTATGTATATGCATAGATCATTTTTATTTATTTATATTAAATGTTTTCAAAATAAAATTTATAGTTAATATAAAAACTTTGGCATTTTAAACTGTAATCGGTTAACTAATAATGTTAGAACCAACAAAATAAATGACCAAGCTTTGAATTTAAACGCACCATATTCCTAACAATAATTGGTTTACTATTTATTTTACTTCCACACACTTTATTCTTTAATCTTATAAACAGTTGCTCTCACTATAAAGCAATCAATTGTGTTGTGTTGTGTTTTATTTATTAACGCCATCTCAAGAACATACATAAGAATTTCAGCCAACAACTTCCTTACCATATTTATATTTCCACAAAATGTGGACATGTCACAGAAGCTATTCCCATTAATTACCTTAATTACATTGTGTTAATTGCCTGTTTAAATTGAGGTTGTCGTGCCTACCACACCTGCATTTTACACATTAATTACTTGGGAGACCATGACAGAGGGTGAAAAAATTAATATATTCTAATCTGATTTGTTGTATTTGAAGTCAACATTCAATAATAATAGTAATATTAGTAATGCTTCATTAAAATGAACAAGATTTTGGGATAACAAGGGTACAATTCCTTACAGATCCCACCATCAGAATTCCATGTCTCCTCCCCTCCGCTGGTAGCTTCCCAATTCTTTATCCCTCTGGGAGTATGGACCAAAGATCTTTATGGAGAGCAGAAGGTGGAAGGTCTGGCTTCTGTAATTGTTCCTCTTCTCTACATGGATGTGAACAAGTTGATCTATACTCTCAGTCTGTTTCTATCTTTCCCTAGTGGGTTATAGGGCTCGGGAAAGGTGAGGTTCCAGTATGGACTCTTTTATTTTTGTTTTAGTTTAGTTTTTTTTTTTTTTTTTGGTGTGTGTGTGTGTGTGTGTGTGTGTGTGTGTGTGTGTGTGTGTGTGTGACAGAGGGGGAGACAGAGTGAAAGAGACAACAGTACCAAATCATCCTTCAGTGCAGTGGAGGTAGGGCTCAAAACTGGGTCCTGTATGTGACCAAAAAAGCACATTATCCAAGTGAGCTATTTCTTCAGTGCCGCAAATCAAGAAATTTTAATAGGGCTTACCTTAGAGTGACTAGGAAAAGACTTTACAGCTTCAAGTACTGTGAAATTTGGTTTCAATACCAAGTAAATTCTTGTCATACATGTATGCCATTAATTAGTTAATTGATTACTTAATGGACAATTATTGAGATGGTAGTTCCCCACCTGCATTCATTTAAAAAATTTTTTTTATCTGTATTTGTTTATTGGATAGAGACAGCCAAAAATCGAGAGAGAAGGGGGTGATAAAGAGGGAGCGAGACAGAGAGACACCTGCAACACTGCTTCACCACATGAAAAACTTTGTAGGTGGGGGCCGGGGGCTCGAACCTGGTCCTTGCACATTGTAACATGTGTTCTCAACCAGGTGAGCCACCACCGCGACCCCTCATTTTTCTATATTCCTTCTTTACTTAGTTCTTTATTTTTTCTTTTACCTCTTGCCCATTGCTATCCTCATGAAATTTTCTCACTGTGTAGTTACTATCATTTTTTCTTATGTTTGCCTTGACTTCTGTAATGCTTTATTATTTCTTCTGTGTTTTTTCACTTGTGAAGATATTTTAACTAGTTTTCCTTTTTTCTTAATCTACATATCTTCATTAAACTGTTTTAAATAAGGATTCTAGTAATCCTTTTGTTTATTTTTCTTGTATAGTATCTTATAAAGATGGTCTTGCTTTAGGGACTGCTTATTTCTTTGCTCAGTAGCAATGCTGAACCTAAGTCTTTGTCACCATTTTTCTTTATTTTTGTGTGCATATTTTCTACTTCCTAGTTAATTGTTCTTCTTGGAAGAAGATTGACATTTTGAATTCTGAAAGAGTGTTTTTTTTTTTTAACTAAACACAGAGTAGTGTTCAAATATTAGGTAGTGGGGCAATTGTGGAGTGCACACATGCTCAGCTTCAACCCAGGTCCTACAGGACCTGCATGGGGAAGACTTCAAAAGTGGTGCAATGGTGTTGTAGGTATCTCCTGTAGGTATCTCCTTTCTTACTCTCTCTCCTCTCTCTTTCTTCTCTTCTTTCTTTCTCTCTCTCTCTCTCTCTCTCTCTCTCCATCTAACCCTCTATCAAAAAAGAGAAAGGAAGGTTGGCAACAAGGAGAGTGAGTTTATCCTGTAAGTACAGAGCCCCAGTGATGCCCCTGGTGTCAAAAAAAAAAAAAAAAGAAAGAAAGAAAGTATTCAAAGTTGTAGGACTATTTTTGAGAAATCACTTTGCTTTTTTTTTTAACATGAATTTGTTTAACTTTGATATCTCAATGCCAAATGGTGAAATGAACTATGCCTTTCAAATATTGTTTTGTCCCATATCCACCTAAAAAGTTTAATTCATTCAAATGTGGCCAAGAGAGCACTATCAGTTCTCCTTGATATTTCTTTCTTGCTGTTACAAATAAAAAATTTGATTTTTGCACCTGTGTGCACATTATTTAATTTTGACAGGCTGTGCTAGTTCTTCTGTGATCTGAAAATGTTTCTATGGCCTTAAGAAAAAAATTGTTTTTTCCTCCCAGAAGTTCATGGGGCTATGCTTGTGTGCTATTCTACCACTGCTGGTAAGGTCTTTATTGCCTTTTTCTTCAGAGAGAGACAGAGAGTGGGAGTTTGAGAGTGAGAGAGAAGTTTTCTTCTAACAGAGTATAAAAAAGTCAAAGCTTATATAATTAATTATCTTCTAGGTCATTCCTTGTTGCAATCAATTTCTGATACTACATTAATTTTCTATTTTCACAAGATATTCAATGGACATGAAAATCTTCTTGAGACTCTGGATGAACTCTGGAAATAATTTAATTAGTATATTTTAATCAATGTTAATTTAATTTTAAATAATAATTTACTTTGCAATATTTTTGCCTCATACAATTTGAAAATAGTTCATTTGGTTATATAGTTTCAAAATTTAGCACATACATGCTTTTCTGTATGCTTCAGATAAACATTGTTCTCACCATTGTTGTATGAATGACTCTTTAAAACTATAAAATTTTCTACTCATGACCACAGAATGTGAGCTCAGACCTACAGGGATGCAGAGGTCACATAGGCTCCTAAGCTCAATATGGGCCCCAGATCAAATCGATGAAGTTTACAGTCAACAATATTTATATACCTTTCCCTTATTTGGGAGCTACTCTCTTCCCTGATCCAGTTTTCTAGCCCTTTTTCCAGCCATGACATCATCTCCCTAGAGGATAACTTGGGTCCATCTGCATATCAGGGGTCAGACTCAGAAAAAAAAATTAGTGTAGTCATGGGCCCTTTGGAATATGACTAAAATAGGCCCACTAAGATATCTTCAAAATGGAGACCCCAAATCTTCATCTGCAATATTCCAGCCTTTAGATTCATGATTAAGTCAACAGTTTGTTTGGCTCTATGTATTAACTCTTTCTGCAGCCACCAGTTTCCAAATGTTACCATGATGCCAACTGGACTTCCCTGGGCAGATGACCCCACCAGTGTGTCCCAGATCCCTTCTTCTTCTAGCATTTGCCAGATCCCTGATTCCCCAGAGCTCTACCCCACTAGGGAAAGAGACAGACTGAGAGTATAGATTGACCTGCCAATGCCCATGTTTAGCAAGGAAGCAATTACAGAAGCCAGACTTTCCACCTTCTGCTCCCCATAATGACTCTGGATCCATACTCCCAGAGGGTTAAAGAATAGGAAAGCTGGGGAGTCGGGCGGTAGTGCAGCAGGTGAAGCTCAGGTGGCACAAAGCACAAGGACCAGCCTAAGCATCCCAGTTCGAACCCCCGGCTCCCCACCTGTAGGGGACTAGCTTCACAGGTGGTGAAGCAGGTCTGCTGGTTTCTATCTTTCTCTCCCCCTCTCTGTCTTCCCTTCCTCTCTCCATTTCTCTCTGTCCTATCCAATAACAACGACAACAATAAAACAACAAGGACAATAAAAGGGAATAAATAAATAAATTTAAAAATTTTTAAATTAAAAAAAGAATAGGAAAGCTATTGGGGAGGGGAAGGGATATGGAGTTCTGGTGGTGGGCACGAATGGAGTTGTACCCCTCTTATCCTATGGATTTGTCAGTGTTTCCTTTTTAAAATAAAAATTTAAAAAACTATAAAATTTCAAATGATACTACACTGATCTGGATGATATCAAGTGTAATGTGTCCTGGCACACCTCTGCTTCCAACCTTGAGAAACTGAAAGGGCTGAAGAGAAGGCTTGCAGATGGGACTGAGTTCTTCTCTAAGACATGGAATAATTAAACGTATAAACTAAAAGAAACATTCTGGCACATCTGGCATACTGTATTTCTTAATGGATGAACTTTACACTGAACATATATTGAATTGTATAATTACTGAAATCAGGGTTCCAAAAGGCCTGTGCTGTCTTATATGTTCTTGATGGGGTGGGAGGAGGGAGGAAGCAGGTAACTTGAAAATTTCATGTTGGACTTAGTTTAACTATAAGCAGTCTAGCAGTTGTATCACAAAACTAAACTTGCAAAACAACTCATTTTGTAATAGAAAAGGAGACAGTAAGACACTCACATCATCATTTCATCCCTATTCTTTTTACCCCTTTGAAATAATACTTAAAATATATCATGAGTTTTGTCTTAGCAGTAAATTTGAATAGCCCTGTTGTGGAGGTGGGGAGATTTGAAAACCTTAAACCCCTCCCTATCTTTCCCCTAGATGTATTTCCTGGTTTTCTAGCCCTCTCCCACTTCTATCTGTATAAAAGTTCTCTTCCCTTTTTTTTGTAAAGGAAAATTTATGAGAGTTAATAATTCCTTTCTCAACAGTGAATTGGAGTTGCCCCCCGCCACCAGTTGCCCTCCCCTATGCCTTCCCATGCAAAAACTGGTGTAGCAGTGCTGAATTTTCTCTGGAATTTGTCAGTAAAGCCATGCTAAGTGTCATTATTTTTAAAAGCTACCTAGTCTTGCATAACTAAATTTGAATATTAAATGATACTATAATAAATAAAAGCATTTTTAAAGTAAAATAAAAAGATTACAATAGCTTTTACCTGTAACAATACACTAATTAGCTTAAAGTTCACTTAGGTTTGATTTTCAGCTGACTCCAAATGAACTCACGCATTCTCTACATGCAAACAATCAACAATGTAGTTCGCAAAGTTTTACCATTGATAATTGAGACATGTCTCATTGATTCAGAAAGTGCTTTGGCTTATCATTTAACATTTTCAGCTTGATGTAACAAAATAAGCATTCAATAAACTGTTCACCTACACAGAGAACCATGCTGCTTCAATTACACTCAAGGTGATTGAGGCCAATTTAATGGTAATTAGTAATTTACAAGGTCAAGAGACTCACACTTCTCTAACTTCATGCTGGTTAAATGGTCCCTGCTCAAATACAGAATATCAAGACTGTGTTGATAAAGAGTAAATAATTTATTTGTCTTTCTAAATAACCTAAAAGAAAAACCAGCCACTTTTCATAATGTCAAGAATCTGGTTTTGATTATTAACACATTTTTACTTTATGATTATTTGTATGCATAACTACAAAACTCCTGCAATGTTCTACAGCAATGAATTTATATTTCTAGTTCCTGAATAACTCTATAATTAAGTTTATTAACACCTTTCATTTAAAAAAATTTTTTTGTCTTTATTTATTTGATAGAGATAGCCAGAAATCGAGAGGGGAGGACGTGATCAAGAGGGAGAGTGACAGAGAGACACCTGCAGCTCTGCTTCACCACTTATGAAGCTTTCCCCCTACAGGTGGGAGCATCTTTCACTTTTAATATTAATTTTATTAATTTTATTTTTTAATTTTTATTTTATTTATTTATTGAGTAGAGACTAAGAGAAATCAAGAGGGGTGGGGAAGCTAACTAATGAGGAAGAGAGACAGAGAGACACCTGCAGCCCTGCTTCACCACTTGCAAAGCTTTCTCCCTGCAGGTGGGGACCAGGGGCTTGAACCTTCCTCTGTGAGCATTGTAACACATGTGCACAACTAGGTGGACCACCACCCAGCCCCTATCAGTTTTATTTTAATGAGACAGACACAGAGGGAAATACAGAGAACTATTCAGTTTTGGTTTATGGTGGTGCTGGGGACTGAATCTGAAACCAAAAAGCTTCAGGCATGGGGGTCTTTTATATAACCACTATATTGTTTACTCAACCTCATGCTTCATTTTAATAATAAAGAAATCACAGATGGGAGCAGGGCAGTGCACCTGGCTGAGCACTCACATTACAGTGCTCAAGAACTAGAGTTGAGTCTTTGGTCCCCATTTGCAGGGGGAAAGCTTCACAAGAGATGAAGCAGGGCTGCAGGTATCTCATTGTCCCTCTATTTCCCCCTTCCCTCTCAATTTCTCTCTGTCTCTGCCCAATAATTAATAAATAAATAAATAAATAAATAAATAAATAAAATATTTTAAAAGAAATCACATAATTTGTGCCTACTTATTTTTATCCATGATTTATGTTTTCATAATTATTTATTTATATGCTCATATGTATATTACATCCATAAATAGGACTATCCTACTTCCTATTGTCAGCATTACTAAATTTCCTAGAGACCAAGATGTGAGTAGTATTTAATGAAGGAATATCTAGGCACATTAAGTTGTTTAATGTCCTAAGGAAGGAGCATGACTAGAAAGTATCTTCATTCATTTACTTTATGATAAATATCAAGCATGCAACATATTATTATAAAATAAAATGTGGTCATTCTTTCTCCTTTCCTCTGTATAGAATACAGGTTAATCCACATACACATAAATGCACATCTCTGATAACACTAGAAAACATTCAAGAAAATTCATTAATGTGATATTTGTGTATATATGCATATGTTATCCAGCCCATTTTAATCTCAGAATTAACCCTATCTTAAAAATACCTGCAAAACTATTTTAGTTGTTTCATTAATCATTCCAATCAAATTCTACTTTTTTAATTGGAGAGTTAATGGTTTACAGTAAGTTCAGTTGTTGACACATGGGTGACATTTCTCATTTCACAAAGTTAGGTGTCTGCCAAACACTCTCACCCTCAGACTAAGTCCCTCACCACCATCATGCTTCAGGGCCTGAACCCCAACCCCCCCAAACACACATACACACAGTCCTTTACTTTGGAGTAATACACCAAATCCAGTCCAAGTTCTAACTTGTTTTCACTTTCGGTTCTTGTTTCTGAAGTTATGCTTTATCTGAAACTGCTTGAACATGAAATGGATACCAGAATTTGTGTTTTCTCTGCTCTACACAAACTTGAAAGAAGTTTTGAAATGAAACTGAAATATGAACATAAAACATTACTACAAAACAAAATATTTGAGTTTCATATAAAAATATTGGTAAACTTTAATTTACTTTTTTGACATTTTATTAAATATTCCTTTTAAGAAGAAATAGAAGTATTCAAATTACTGAAGTCACAAAATAGAAATAAATGCATGATTTGGAAAAAAAAATATCCATCTCAGCATACTCTTATGAAAACAAAACAAATATTACAAAAAAGCATGAATGCTCTACCCTGCTTTTCTACTTTCTTTATTCACTAGAAGGCAAATTTCCTCTACAGTATTTTAGGTCTCTAAATAAAACCACTATTCAAAAATAAAATATTGTTCTTCACTAAAGATTTTCTGTGATTCAATATGAACAGAAAAAAGGACGGAGAACAAATATTTTAAAGCAAACTATCAAAAAGGAAGCATTTTTCTAAACTGATTTTGAATCATTATTTTACATGTTTAATAATTAAGCATTGAGAGACAGCTTTAAACATTTTTCTTTAACAGTACTGCAAATGAAATTGTACATTGAGCCATTTTCTTTCATTCCCTTAAGCCCTGAGATCCTTACCAGCTCAAATTTGCCATGGTTATTACTACAATTTAACTTGAATAATCTTTCATACCGAAATGTATAATACTGTGCACAGAAGCCTGCTAAATGAGTATTTGATGAAATAAAAAGCTTTATAAATAGCAATATTCACTATACACCATCTTTAGAAATGGTTTGTGGTTAATGAATCATTCCTAAAGAGGAGAAAATATTACTCAAAAGCCAGTTGTTGATTTAAATGTATTATAACTTATAGCTTATAACATATTATGAATAAAGAGTCAAAAACAGTAAAATGTAATAACATTAATTAGCTTAACTTGTTTTCAATTGGACACAAATGTTATGTGTTCCAATACATGTCATAAGATATATTATTAACAAAATAAAAGGATAAACCACAGACTGGTGTGAAATGTCTACAATCATGTATCTTATGAAGTATCCAGAATATATGAAGTATCCATTCTATCAAGATGAAAGCAGCCCAGCTTTCTGGGGAAAAAAAAAGATTTGAATATTCATTAAAAAACAAATTGAGAGCCTTGTTCTATACCAAAACATAGATTTTTAGAATAACTATGATAGAAGAAAAAAACTTATTATATTATTCCATTTGTAACCGATTAGAAGAGATTTATTTTCTATATTGAAAAGTAATATCCTATAACTAAATTTTCTTTCCTTCACTTTTGACTGAAAAGGAAAGTCTCTAAGAACCTATAACATGACAGTGTTGATATCTAAATGTTACTTATAACTTGGATGAGAAATTCTCTAAATTTTAGATGATATATAAGCCATAAACATTACATAATAAATGTAATTTTTTTGGCAAAGGGAGGTATGCAATGCTTATTTCTAGATTTCTCTTAGTAGGTTGGGAATTTTATAAATGTATTCCATTAGCAATACTTCAATGTAAGATACTTTTTACTTTACATCTTTTGTGTGCCTGTTCTGCTTAGTATGAGAATTTGCTTAGTATAAGAATTTAAAAGGTCGACATGCAATGTGTATCCCATTGTAGTATTTGTAAAATGCAAGGTGTATTTTTTTTCTTTTCTATAAAAAGATACATTGAACTCAATTCCAGTTTAATAACTTTGTCACTGTTTTTGCTATTGATAATAAACTTTAAACCAAATGTCGCTCAAAGCATCTAGACTAATAGTATTTTATTTTACTTTCTATATTGGGGGGTTATTGGTTTTCAGTGTATTTGTTGGCACATTGGTACAGTTTGACAGTTTGACTGTTTCTCATCTTGTCATGACAGGTGTCTGCAAAACACTTTCATAACCAAATTAGGTCTTATTCTATCATAATGTACCAGAATCTTAGAATCTATATTCATCATACCTAAAATAGGCTTCTTAGATTCTTCCCACAGGGAGACCTCTAATTTCATTCCTATCTTTGGGTTCCTGTTTACTAACAATTTGTTCTGCTTTATATCCCACCAACTTTCAGTCACAAAGCTGTAGATGCTACTATGACATCATCCTGACTTCCCTGGGCAGAGAACCACACCGTGTCCCAAAGTCTCTAGGAAAAGATAGAAACTGGCTGGGGGTATGGATCAACATGTCAATGCCCATGGCCAGCAGAGAAGCAATTACAGAAACCAGACTTTCCACCTTCTGCACCCCATAAGTAATTTTGGTCCACACTCCCAGAGGGATAAAGAATAGGGAAACCTCCAATGGAGGGGATGGGACACAAAATTCTTGTGTTGGGAACTGTGTGGAATTGTACCCCTGTTATTTTACAACCTTGCTAATCATTATTAAATCACTAATAGAAAATTTTTTAAAATCTATGTTCATCAGGGGTATTAGTATACATGTATATTTTGTTTTGTTTTTACTTGAATCTGTCTGTTTTTATTATCTGAGCAATCAATGTTGGCTTTAAAGCAGGTAGAGGGGAATATTTCTGTGCCTATAATATTTTAGAAGTTTGTAAAGTAGAGGTGCTAGCTCTTCCTTGAAGATCTTTTAGAATTCATCTGAGAAGCCATTCAGACTTGGACTTTTGTTGTTGGCAAGATTTCTGATAAGTACTTTATTTTCTTTGGTCATAAATGCTATATTCATGTTTCCTAGGTATTCCTAGCTCTGTATTGGATGGTTGTATGCTTCAAAGAATTCATCCATTTCTTCAGGGATCTCTAGTTTGGTGGCATACAGTTGTTTGTGAAACGTTATCATCACTTTCTGGATTTTTGTGTTATCTATTGTGATCTCTTTCATTTGTTATTTGATTAATGAAAGTCCTTGAGTCCTTCCCTTTTTTCATTTTTGACAGTCTGACCAAGGGTTTACTGATTTTTGTTAACCCTTTCAAAGAACCAGATCCTAGATTTATTGACCTTATGTATTTTTTTGTTGTTATTGTTGTTTTCAATATCATTTCTTTCTGTGATAATTTTTATTATTTTACTCCTTCTATTAGTTCCTGGTTTCCTTTGCTCTTCTTTTCCTAGTTCCTTAATCTGTTCAGTCAATTTATTTATCTGAGCTTTTTCTTATTTCCTAGTGGGTGCTGTATACCTGTAAGTTTCCCTCTTAGTGTTGCTTTAGCAGTATCCAAATATTCTACTAGCTCATATCTGCATTTCCCTATACTTCCAGAGACATTTTAATTTCCTCTTTGACCTAACAGTTACTGGGCAAAGTGCTGTTGGATTTCCATATTTGGGGACTTTCTCTAGTATTCTGTTTAGTGTGGAATGTTAGTTTAACTACGCTGAGATCAGAGAGGATTCTTGGAATGATTTCAACCTTTTAAAATATATTGATTTTAGCTTTGTGGCCTAATATGTGGTCAATGCATGAGAATGTTCCATGTGGACTTGAAAAGAAATGTGTATTCTTCTTTTGAAAGGTGAAAAAATTTGAAGGTATCCCCTAAGTCCAGTCTACTCATTTCTTCATTCAGTTCTCTACTTTCTTTATTAATAATCTTTCTGGATTTTCTGTCCATTTGTGAGAGTGGAGTGTTCAAATCCCTCAGTATAATTAGACTGATAGTTATGTGCTGCCTCAGTTTCTTCAATAGCTATTTCCTAGATATCAATCAAGGGGAGGTGGGAGGTTGTGTTTATGTGTTAAAGACTATAGTAAAAGCCATAAATACTCCAATAAATTTGTTTTTAAAAACGTGTGCCATTTGGTTCAACAATAGTGTGACTTTAAATGACTCAGCTTAGTAGTAATTCAACTTGTCAGTGATTTATGCTATATTGGTTTCCAATGACAGTTATACTAATTAATATATATTGACTGACTGAAAACAAAAAAAATGTATTACTTCAAGTTTTTGGAGGTCAGATGTATAAATAAAATTGTCATCATGGCCAGACTATTTCTGAAATTTAAGAAGAATTATTTTTCTTTCTCCTCCCAGGCTCTGATGGCTGCAGGTATTCCTGGACATGTGGTAACATGACTTTAATCATTGTCTCATCTTTTTCATGCCATTTCTACATCTCAAATGTATATGTGTCTTTTTTAATCATAAAGTTCTGTAATTGAAATTAGGGTTTATCCTGAATACAGGATGATTTCATCTTCAGATCTTTAAGTATACATGCAAAAACCTCATTCCTAAATGAATTCATATTCAAATAACCCAGGGATTAAGACTTTAGCATACAATTCTGGAGGCTACTATTTAATCCACACAAAAAATATTTCTGAAGGTACACTTTAAAGGATTCCTGAAATATTTTTAGCAATCATATCAGATTTAAATAACCTCCTAAAATCATCCATCAGACTACTTTATGGTCTCTATCTCTATCTTTTCCTACACACACACACACACACACACACACACACACACACACACACACGTCTATATATTTCATTAAAATTATTATGTTATTTCAAATTTACTTTACTTGTCCCATTAACTTTGTTTTAAATTCTACTATTGGAGCAGGGTGCTAGCACATAGAGTAAAATACACTCCTTACCATATAGGAGAACCTGGATTTGATGCCAGGAACCATACGGGAGCACTATCAATAACAGATGCTGTGGTGTCTCTCCTCTATCTTTTACTCAAATTATAATAAATAAATAAATATCTACCAGAGATCATGGGATCTTGCAAGAGTAAAGCCCCAATGAGCCAAATTCTGCTATTTATCATAAAAATAACTAAGAAAAGCAAGTACTTAAAAGGATCAGAAAGAAAACTTTATATAGTCACACTAAGAAATTTTTAAAAATGCCTGAAATTTAAAATGATTTGTAACCCATACATATTGACATACTGCTACCTTTAATTTTTCCCCCTATTTTCACAGCTTCATCTGCTCTGAGCAAACTTCACTAAATAGAGAGAGAGAGAGAGAGAGAGAGAGAGAGAATACCCCAAGCTTTCCCTGGTACCTCAGTCCTAGGTGCTCAACCTGAGTCAAAGTAAGCATCCTCTCATTTAGATGATAAGGTACGTCACCTCCCAAATATGCCAACTCACTCAATATTTCTTTTTTACTGTTCATATCTACTCTAAATGAGGAAGAACAGCTATTTATAACTCACTTTGATAAGTATGGGCATTTGAGTTCCTAAGATCATATGTTTAATGAGATCAAATGACTGATGCCCTAGAGAGCAAGTCAACACCATATATTTGTCTTCAAGTTTGATCTTCTCACTCACACACAGGATCCTAAGAGGTCATCTTTTCTTTACTTAACCCCAAACTCTGTTGGGTCAAACAATTTGTATCTTAAGACATTGCCTTTAAAAAAAAAAAAAAAGGAGGGCATGGTCAGATGAGATGCTTTGCTGAGCATCTTGAATGGATGCATGCTCCAGATTTAGAATTTTTCTTTTTAAAGACTGAATTTTCTCCAAATACAAACACTACTGTGGAATATTTTGAGTTCGGTCTTAAAACAGCCAAGTAGTTTAAGAAGATGGGATAGGATTTGAACAGATAAATACAAGTTCAAGAGGAGGGAAAAGTTTCTCAAAAAATAACAATAATATGTGTTCCCCCTGGTAATCTTTTCTTTAGGTTTCTTTCCAAAAATATTCATATCCTATGTATGATTATTTCTTTTTAGCCCTTTGAAATATTTTGAGTGGGATAGAAAAAAAAAAGATGCATATGGATGTATAAGTAATGCATGTATTAGTGATGCTGGTGCAAGAAACTATTATGGGAGTTCTCAACTGAATAGGCACAGTTAGAATATAACTAAAATAAAACATCATCTTTGACTTTGGTATTCAGTTATTTAAATTAAAATAGCATATGCATTTTGGAAACAGATAAAGAAACTTCAATTTGCATAATCAGTCTTCCTGTCGATAATTTTTTTTTCAACAAACCACTTTACGAAAGAAATGTTATTATTTTTTTTGAATTCTTTTTTTTTTCTTGCCTCCAGGGTTATCTCTGGAGCTCAGTGCCTGCATTACAAATCCACTGCTCCTGGAGGCCATTTTTCCATTTCTATATTGGATAGGACAGAGAGAAATTGAAAAAGAAGGGGAAAATAGAGAGGAAGACTCTTGCAGACCTTCTTCACCACTTGTAAAGTGACACCCCTACAGGTGGGGAGCAGGGACTAGAACCGGGGTCCTTGAGCAGGTCCTTGCACTTTGTACTATGTGCACTTGATCCCCCCTGAAGAAATGTTATTTACAAAACCCACTTTCAGTGGGGTGCCTTTGTTTTTCTTTGCTGTTGTACTTAAATTTCTTGATACGTTTCCAAAGTTAACATCCTAGAGTGTTCCACAGTATTTCTTCTGTATATTTTATGTTTTTGGTCAAACATCCAAATATCGGGTCCAAAACTATGGCTAATAAGCAGGTAGAGAGCCTTAGCCAGATTATAGGACTCTGAGAGTTGATGTGTCTAAGGGTTGAATGAAAATAACTCAGTTACCATACAGCTGATCTCAAGATCTGGAGTGACTCACACAAAACTTCTGGTGATGGGATGGTGTCAAGTAGATGGTGTCTGGTAGAGTATCTATTGGTAAAATCAATCATGCATCATATCAAAAAAGAATGGGGAAGATCAAAGGTGACTTTAAGTAAATGTTACAGAGCGAGAATTAACCACCATCCACTGCAAGGAAGCAAAGATGTTTATTCATGAATTCGAATCCGGGCGGAGATGGTGACTGGCTGCAGTCCACCAAGCTCGACCCCGAAGAGGGCTCAAACCATACAATTTATAGGATTTCTGAATACATTCAGGGAGGGGGAACACATCACCTTATCAACCTACATCCAATAACAGGCTATAGAGAACACAAAAACCCAATCATTTCAAACTTAACGAAAGCATGATCCATTCAAAGCAAAGCACAGGCTAGTTTCAAACATTGCAAAGTCACACAACCAATAGAATCTAGCCAGGTAGGGTCACCACATCCTCCCGCCATCTGCTGTAACCATCCGGCCTTCTGCTGCACCCATCTGGGAAAAACAGCATTCCTCAAACCCTGTGCAAAGGCCCTGATACGGCTTGCCCTATGCAGGGTCCTTCAAGCAACCTGCAAAACAACTGATGACCTTTACTGATTAGGTCCTGTTTTCCAAGGGGGAAAGGGCAAGGAATTTTCCATCTCACACCACAAACAACTTATACTAAAAGCACTTAACAAATAACTGCATGAAAGAGAACTTTTAAAACTACTTCTAACATTCCTTAAAACTACTGCTTCCAACAGTAAACATCCATCAGGAGCAAATGCCAAGGTACAAAATAACTTTCACGTGAAAGGGGGGAAGACACATCAAGAATGTAAGTAAGAGTGATTACATTTTAATTACAGTGGTCTTTGTCTGAATGTCATTACGCATTATGTCAGTCAGGGACACCTCTTTGATGCACCAAGAAATATTTGTTTATTCTCAGACTCTATGAACAACTTAAACTCGTCAGGGAGGGAGCCACATGTCAGAGTTACAGATAAATGGAGCTTTGCATTATCTCTAAACCTATGGGCAGACTCTTAACTCTTCAAAGTCTCAGCATCTCACTTTAGAGATGAGAGTTGTGACAAAGGTCTGCCTGAAGCTTTTCTTACTCGGCAGGCTTCCTGACATTTTTAGACAAAAGCATGCTACTGACAATCAACCAGACATGTTTTGTAAACATGAAAGTATAGGTAAAATCAATAGCATTTCTAACAACAAATATTGGGGAGTCTGAGATGAAGAAACTTCTTGAGAAGGAATAAAATGGCAACAACCAAGCAGCTCCAGAGCTGTGCTCTGTGAAACTGAGGCAACAAAAACTGCAACTACTCAGCTTACAAGAACTAACAAATACAGGAACAATCCTTAAGGCATGGAAACTCCACAGGGAAAGACAGAAAAGCACACAGAGCCCAGGAAAGGAGACAGGGATATTTAAAGGCAGAGGCTCCTCCCACACAAGCGACTTTACACATAAAAAAACAAGTGGGGGTAGGGCACAGAAAACACAGGCAACCACTTTGACTCTGCAAATTCAAATGAATCAAGCTTCACCAGGAGTTTTTACTGTTATCAGGACTCCACAAACCTTTTGGGCCACATTCCCCAACTTGTCTGGATCCCCGGCTCCACAGGAAGCCCTAGCCCTGGTGGCTCTTCAAGATATTAAAAAGCAATTCCCAGAATGCCTCCCTGCTGTTCTCCATAGTACACCTGCTGATACTCAGACCCTGACAGGAAGCAGCACCTCTAATTTAAATTCAGACAAGCTAGGCACCTGTGGAAGATGCCACTGCTGTGCAGTAGCCTTGTGTCCCACCCCCAGCCCCTGTGTGCTGCAATCATGAACAAACCTTTGACCATCAAAGGTGCCATTGCTGTTCTCTGACCCAGTCCCTGCTTGCAACTCAGGGGGCAAATCGAATCTCTGTAAAGCTGGTGTAGGGCTTCCATTGCTGTGTGGTCTTCTTGTGCCCAGTCCCTCAACCCCTGCCCCATTCCTCTGGAGAAGCTTGGGGAGAATCCAGGTCATCTGAAGCTCTCCACAGGATTTCCTCTATGGTACTGTCAGCTTGTACCCCACCCCCCACCCCTAGCACACAGTTCCCAGGGAGAAACTGGAAACTGTAATGGGGTAGAATTCTCCACACAGAAATCACAATGCTCCACACCAAGTCAGATGGTTGAGTATTAATTTTATTTAAGCCTACTCAGCTGAGGGTCCAACCCAGAGAAGACTCACTCAGGAGCTACCCAAGGACTGAACACCTAAACACAGTCACAAGCATCTTTTTATTCTGTTTGCAGCATATGTCAGCATCAGTTACATACAATAGTTTTGTACAGGTTCCGGGACTTGGCTTGTTTACCTGAAATCTAATGGCTGGGGGACTTTTAGGCTTGCAATACATCTTGGTACAAAAACATCCTATTTTTCCAGAAACATCCTACCTTACTGGAAACAGCGGGGTTTACAGAAGCAGAAAGTTAGTATTATCCCTACTCTAGGTTAAATTTTAACCTTTCTATTGTTCTGGTGCCTAACTACCTCCCAGTCCAGGTTGATCTCTGAACTATGCTAGCAATTTCTTAATTATACCTGTACCCATTTTTCCTTGATTATATCTATACCCATTTGAACTCTCACAAAAACTATAAATCCACACCAGGGCTTCCACTGAGGGGACACCTTCTTGTACTCAGTAGCCAGTCCCTGAGCCCTGCCCAGAATTAGCTGAATTGTTTTGTAACCCTCTGCCCCTCCCCCAATTAAATCGCAGTACCCAAAGCGACTACAGCACTTCATACTGTCTGCCTGGAAATAAGGGGACCACTCTTGATTCACACTGGGACCGCATACCACTGACCACCTGGGGGAACATTTTGCAATCCCCAAGACTCAGTGCTTCACCACACATCCAGACAAACATTTGGACAGTTTTGTAGCTGCTTCAGGCCAATATATTTCTGTGCTACTTAACCAATCACTAACCTCTGGAAGTCTGTATAACCAGATAAGTATTGACACCAAACAGGTGTCAACCTGTCACACAGGTGGGGAAACAGAAGAAACCCATCCCAGGAAATCAAAATAAAAGCCCAGAAACAAACACCAATGAACCAGAGACAATCCAAATATTTGAGGTAGAACCTGAAGAATTCATTCAAATGTTTGCCACTGCAGTAATAAAACTCTTGGAAGAAAACATCAGTGGGAAGGAAAGAACTAATTAGACTGGGGGTATTAGGAGCCAAAACTTAGAAAAACAGAAAGAACCAAAGACCAAAATTAAGGAATTAACTACTGCACTAGCTAAAGCTAATGCTACAATAGCCCAACAAAGCAATACAGCAGAGTTAAGAGTTAACAACTGAGCAAAGCCATACAATAAAGAGCTAAAAGCTATATTAGCAGAACAAAAGGATAGAATAGCTGATGGAACAAACAGACTTGAAGGATTTTCAAACAGAACAATACACACAGAAGACACAATTAGCAAGTATGAAGATGAAGGGGGAAGAACCAACAAGAGAGTCAAAGCTTTACAAAAGGGATTAAGAGATAATGAAAACAACACAGGAGACATTTGTGATGAGTCAAAGAGGAAGCATATTCCTGTATTGGTGAACTAGAAGGTGGAGAAGAAATGGGGGAGAACACAGTCAAAGGAAATAATAAAAGAGAACTTTCCACAAATGAATAACTGGAAGGTATAATTATATACCAGCTCAAAAGATACCAAACAGGATCAATTCAGAGAAGCAACTATCAAGATATATAACTACAATGACAAAGACCAAAGATGAAGAAAGCAGGGAGAGAAAAACAACCAGCAACATATGGAGGTAAACCCAAAAAGTGATCTAGAGATTTCTCAGCAGAAACCCTAAAAACAGGGAAGGAATGGCAGCACATCCATAGAGTGCCAAGTGAGAAAGTCTTCCAACCAAGAATACTCTATCCTGCCAGACTTTCATTCAAACTGAATGGAGAAATTAAGGTATTTTCCGGAAAAGAACAACTAAAAGGATCAATTAAAACTAAACTAGATCTGCAAGAAGTTCTAATAGGACTTGTACAAAAGGAGAGAGAAAGAGAGAGAGAGAGAGAGAGAAGAAGAAGAAGAAAAAGAAGAAGAAGAAGACCCAAAAACAGCATAAAATAATAACACTGAAATATTTCAAAATTATAATTTCAATGAATGTTACTAAGCTGACTCACCCATCAAAAAGCACAGTTGTAATGTGGATCAAGAAATATAATCCAACCAGATGCTGCCCACAGAAAACCTCTTTAACCAAAAAGAGCAAAAATGGGCTCAAAGTGAAAAGATGAAAAACTACTATACAAGCCAACGAATTAAAAAAAAAAAAAAAGTCTTTTCTGAAGAAAACATCGGCAGGACCTATGATTCAAAAAGATCTTCAGAGATTCAAGTCCAATAGCAAAGAAAACAAAACCAAAAATAAATCAGTAGGACTACAGCAAACTGAAAGGCTTCTGCACAGCAAAGGATATCACTAAATTAACAGAAAGACATCCTGCAGGGTGGGAGACAATATGTATACAATACACTTCAGATAAGGGACCAATAACCAAAATTCATAAAGAGCTCAGTAAACTTAACACCAAGAAAACAACCCCATGAGAAAATCGGGCAAGGGCATGAACAGATATCTTACAGTGGAGTTCTAGAGGGTCAACGGACATGTGAGAAAGTACTCAGATTATCAGGTAAATGCAAATAAAAACAGTAATGAGATACCACTTGACATCTGTGAGAATGTCATATATTAGAAAAGATGCTAACAGCGAATGTTGGAGAGGACATGGATCAAAAAGGAAAACTTATACACTTCTGGTGGGAATGTGAATTGGTCCAACCCTTGTGGAAGACTGTCTGGCTATTTCTCAGAACACTAGAAATAGATTTGCCATATGGCCCAGAAATTTCTCTCCTAAGGATTTACCCAAAGGAAAAACCTATCAAAAGAAATCTATGTATACCTGTGTTCATAGCAGCACAATTTATAGTTGACAAAACTGGAAAGAAACCCAGATGACCAATGACAGCTGAATGGAAGAAAAAAATATATATATTCATACTGTAATATACTGAATTATGAATAAATATTCATACTGTAATATATCTATTCATATATATATATATATTATTCAGCTGTTAAAAATGATGGAGTTGGGGGCCAGGAAGTAGTGCAGTGGGTTAAATGCACATGGTGCAAAAAGCAAGAACTGGTATAAGGATCTGGGTTTGAGCCCCTGAATCCTCACCTGCAAGAGGTTCACTTCACCGGTGGTGAAGCAGGTCTGCAGGTGTCTATCTTTGTCTCCCCCTCTCTGTTTTCCCCTCCTCTCTCGATTTCTCTTTGTCCTATCCAACAATAACAACAGCAGTGGCAACAGTAAACAAGGGCAACAAAATGGGAAAAATGGCCTCCAGGAGCAATGGATTCGTCCTGCAGGCACTGAGCCCCTGGAGACAAGAAAAAAGAAAAGAAACAAACAAACAAAAAATCATGGCGTTGTCTCTTTTGCGTCATCTTGGATAAGACTGGATGACATCACTTTAAGTGATGTCCTTTTTGCCAAAAGGAAAAGGATGAATACCAAATAATCTCATTTATAAGTGGGACCTAATAATGAGGAACGGGGAGGAAGAAAACAAAGTGAAACATAAACTGGACATATCAAAACAAAGAACTCTGGGAAAGGGAGGGGTAGAAGAGAACTTGGGGGCCAGGTGCATAATGAAATTATATGCATATGACAAAGTACTATAAAGCATTAACCTCCTCAATAAAAAGTTTCAAAAATAAATAAGTAATAAAGAACGTCTTAAAAACATCACAAATAATTAACATTTAAATTGTTTCTATATTTGAATCCTATTCTGATTTTGGCAAAAAAAAAAATGAATTTACCATTGCTGTTACTGGTCATATAGGTTGCACTGAAATTAAATGGAATACAAACACGCCATTTTCAGAAGATCCCATATACAATTTTCTATGACTATAGCTAGACATGAAATATTTGCATGAATTCTGTTTATTCATCATAGTCTTATACATACACAGCCTCTACTATATACTGTACATATAAACTTTCTAGATAATGCATAGTACTTATTTTTTCCTCTAGGGTTATAGCTGGCCCTCGTGGAAGTTATTTTGTTCTTTCCAGAGAGGGTGAGAGACAGTGAGAAAAAGAGGAAGGAATATAAAAAAGAGAGACAGCTATGCCACTGCTCATGAGATTTTTCTGCAGGTGGGGACCAAGGGCCTAAAATCAGTTTCTTGTTCATAGCAAGTATGTGCTTTATGCTAAGCCACCACAAAACCCATATTAAATCCATTTTTAAAAACAAATTTGAACTATACAAATATCAGATTAGAATCAGAAATACAAAAGGTCACAATAATCTGTACTACTTGTTTTCCTTAGGGAGTTTCAAAATCTCAATGAGCACTATTACTATTTTTATTCTCACTGCTATTCAAACATCACTTTTGTAATTTTTGTTCTATTTCCTAAGACATTTAATTTTAATTTATCTAAATCATCTTTGACCACTTCCACAAAATCCCTCAGCCCTCAGTTAGACTAATCTTAAAATTGACTTTTAAAAGATGTTGCATCTGTGTAAACAGTGTATGTCATTCGCAGTTCTAGACTATATCAACTCTCATATTCCAGAAGGGAGAAATAAAGAAACTTTTGTCTGCCTGCAAATGGCTTCACTTAAGCATTAGTCTATCTCCCTAAATATCTTTCTACTCCTCAGTATGAATAAATATAAACCAGTCTCAAAGACTTTTATAGGACTTCCAAATGAAAAGGCAAATCAACAACTCAATAAATCATTTCACAACTCAATAATAAATTCATAACACTCAAAAATTAGTTACATAAAAGCATTTATCACATAAAATTATTTGATCATTCTTAGCTAGTCAGATGAAAGCAATACTTATGTACAATGATAATTTCCATCATACATATATTTGTTTTAAAATACACGGAAATACAGATGTGTAAAAACACATAACATATGAAGCTTTGAAATAATCATTAAACTCTGTTGTTTAGTTACTAGTACTCTATTATAAAAAGCAATTTAACAATATATTTTAATTATCTATTATTTCTTTTTTGTGTACTTCACAGATGATTTTTATTAATAATTTAATGCTGATTTACAAATTATCACAAGGGTATAATTCCATACCATCCCACCACCAGAGTTCTGTGTCCCATTCTCTCCATTAGAAACTGCAGTAGTTTTCCCAAGATCATAGATATGGGTTGACTATTATTTCTATAACTATCTGTCTGTATTTATATATATTTGCCCATTTTTCTATGGTCCCATCTTCTCTTCCTTTCTAAGTCACACCTACTATTTCTGAGTGTCCTTCCCCACCCCCCACCCCATCCCCACCTCTCTTCTCTAAATTGGAGTTCAGAGCCCTCTGGTCATTTTCCCCTACCTATCACTTACCCCTTTGGGAGTATTAATGATTTTTTTTTTAATTTAAGAAAGGAGACATTAACAAAACCATAGAATAAGAGGGGTACAATTCCACCCAATTCCCATAACCCGATCTCCATATACCATCCGCTCCCCTGATAGCCTTCCCATTCTCTATCTCTCTGGGAGTATGGATCCAGGGTCGTTGTGGGTTGCAGAGGGTGGAAGGTCTGGCTTCTGTAATTGCTTCCCCGCTGAACATGGGCGTTGACTGGTCAATCCATACTCCCAGTCTGCCTCTCTCTTTCCCTAGTAGGGTGGGGTTCTGAGGAAGCGGAGCTGCAGTACACATTGATGGGGTTGTCTGTCCAGGGAAGCCTGGTCAGCATCTTGCTCGCATCCAGAACCTATTATTTCTAATAGCTTCTTCTCTCAAGTCCAAAATGACTCAGTTTTTTTTTTCATCTAGCAATGATTCAGTTTTTTTTTTTTATCTAGCAATGCATCAATAGGAGTTGTAATTGTCATTTTAACAATTAGTAAAGCTAAGTAAATGGAAAATGCCCGGAGTGCTGAAATGTGAAGCAGTCAGTACTGCTAACTCTCATTTACAGTATAGTTTGCTTTTGTAACACTTCACACACTTTCCATTGGTTAGGCCAGACAATATTGCACTATAAAGGTTATTGATCCTCACAATAATTTTAAAAACTTAAAAATAATTTTAAAAAGCTATCTTTGTTTTGTAATACATACAGATCTCAGAAAATTTCCACCTTAAATTGTATGTTGTTTCACACTTAATGCCCACTTACTGACAATCTAATAAACTATTGCAATCTCTCTGGATTAAGCCTGAATAGGATTAAGGATAAAATATGTGAGATTTTATTTCTAAATTCATCTAAATTTTCATACAATGATTTAAAGAATTATTTTAACTTATATGTTGGCTTCTCAGAGAATTTCAGGAAACTAATGATAAATTTATACAATATTTGACATCATGTATCTCTTCTCTTTTTCTTCAGAGGTAAATTTGTCTGTTTTAGGTCATTTTCGAGATGACAGGAATACATACACAAGAAAATTCATCTTATTATAAATGTGACATTTCATATCATGTTATGAAATCTACCTGGATTATACTTAGCGAAATAAATAAGAAATGCTTTGCTGCTTAGATAGAAGTCAGCTCTTAAATTGAGGAAAATATTGTTCTCTAAGTAATCTAAAAATACAAATGAATAAATTACACAGCCATCATAACAAAGCATCAAATGATAATTTAAAACTTGTAGTATTCACTTCTATTTTAAAATAATTAAGTTCAGTAACTAACCCGAAGTTTCTATTTTTTAAGTTTATATTGCGTGAATGGGAGAAATAGACTTCTTAGGACAATTAATTATGAAAGTGAATAGTTGGCAGAGCACGAGGAATTTTCAGCATATTGAAAATACTTTTGTTATTATTTGTTTGTACAAATCCATAAATTGTACAGCACTAACACCCCTAAAAAAAAACTATATCCTTATAAGAAGTCAGTGTACTTTCATCAGTTATAAAAATCTATGCCACATGGGAATAAGTAGTGGGCTACCCACCCAGTGAACACATGCTACTATGTGCCAGGACTCCCTTGAGCTTCAAGTCCCCCTCACAGATGAGGAAGGATGGGGGGGGGGGCAGTGTTCCTGGTGTCTCCTGTTCTCTCTCTCTTTCTTCCTTCTCTATTTCTCATCTCTGTCTTTATAAAAGATGATAAATAGTTACAGAAATTACAAAAAAACCCACCACTTTGATTGGTGGATCCCCCCCCCTGCATTCATTGGGACCAAGCAATAATTCTGGTGGGGTTGGAGAGAGAGAGAGAGAGAGAGAGAGAGAGAGAGAGAGAGAGAGAGAGACTTCTGTACCTCACTGTGGAGGATGTTGATAATATAGAATACTACAGATACGCATATATGCTGACACGGGTATGAAAAATCTATATACCTTCCTCTCAATTTTGCTGTAAACTGAAACTCTTTCAAAAAGCTAGTCTTTGAGAGTCTGGTAACTAGACATCCCAGAGTTGTGGAAGTTCCCCCTGGAATGAAACAAAGAAACAGAAAACAAAAATTTATGCTGACCAAAATTTTAATGAAATGAACATAGCAATCAAACAAATATTGTGGAATTTTTCTCAATTTAGTAAGCAACGTGGGTCAACTTCAGAGAAACAGAGATAGAGAGAGATGCTGTAACACTGAAACTTCCCATGGTGCAGTGGGTAAATTTTCATGTGCCTACTCTCATTTTCCTAAATAAAGACCCTAATAGAAAGTCCAGGAGATGGTGTAGGAGATAGAACAAACACCTTGGGGGGGGGGGGGGAGCGGGCGGTAAAGCAACAGGTTATGCGCATTTGGGCAAAGCACAAGGACTGGCACTAGGATCCTGGTTAGAGCACCTGGCTCCCCAACTGCAGGGAGGGAGGGAGTTTCACTTCACAAGTGGTGAAGCAGGTCTGCAGAGGTCTTTCTCTCCCCTTCTCTGTCTTCCCCTCCTCTCTCGGTTTCTCTCTGTCCGACAATAGTAATAACAACAAGGGAAACAACTGCAACAGAAAAAAAAAAAAGGGAAAAGATGGCCTCCAGAAGCAGTGGTTTCATAGTGTAGACACTGAGCCCCAGCGATAACCGTAGAGGAAAAAAAAAAAAAGGTCCTGGGTTTGGGTTCAATCCTGCCACCACATGACTGCGCCAAAGACATGCATGTCTGCAACTACAGGGGTGGATGGGTTATGCTTTAGTGTCTCACTCTCTATTCTATAACTCATAAAAATACACATCAAGAATGAGTGAGAAAAGTTGCTCAGTGGCAAATCACATGTTCAAAGCTCTGGTTTAGATATTTAAAAAGGAAGCAAAAGACTAAGATAAAGAAGTATAAACCTTATATTAGTGTTCTCTGTTCACACTAAATCTTTGCTAGTATTACAAGGGAGCATTATCCTAACTAGAAGTTCCTGAAGTATCAGTGATTATTTTGAATACAGCTAAGTAAACTTCTAGTTAATTATCATAGTCCCTTACAGAATTGTGGGAGTAATAGTGGGTTCCAAGACAAGCAGACTTATTACTTCCCAAACTCTGCGAGTGCAGTATCAGTAAATTTCCATCAGAGGAGTCTGTGGTGGAAAGTGCATCCCAGCACCAGAGGATATAGGCTGTCTCAGATTCTGTCTCTGACAGGAAGCAAGTGCCTTTCCGGGGGAATGGAGCAAGCACAGCAGGCCTGAAACTCCCAAAGCAGACATGGTGTCTGCATCCTCTTGCTCTTTTCTCTTTCTAAGTGCAGAATAGCATACTTGAATCTTTAGCCAATTCCTTCCAGTGCAGTAGTTTAGTAACTGTGAAAGCTTTCAGTAAAGGCATCTATTACAGATATCTTAATATATATTTTCTAACAATGAGAAAAATAAATTTGTATTAATAATTTATTGGTTTATTGCTTTGTAATCAAAATTAAAAAACATCATTGAAATAATACTGGAAGTGCTTTATTCACATTTTTAGATTTTTCTTTTAGGGAAAATTTTAATTTCTCTCATCAGATTAATTTGCTACGTCCGAATTACAAGCAATTTTAACATATATATGGATAAAAACTCACTAGTCAAATATAATTTGAAAACCATAGAAAATTTAATAAAAATCCAAACAATTATTTATTTGAAAATTGTAGTTACTTCCATTTTTATCTAAAATCAATGTCATTGTTTTTTAATTCTTTATTGGGGGATTAATGTTTTACAATGGACAGTAAATACAATAGTCTGTACATGCATAACACTTCTCAGTTTTCCACACAACAATACAGCTTCCACTAGGTCCTCTATTTATTTATTCCTTTTCCTTTTCAATTTCCATTTTTCTTAATTATCTTGGTTAGAACCTATGGCAAAATGCTGAATAAGTCTTGATTGTATATGAATCAAGAGATTATAATATACTTCACTAAAATAATTTTTAAACTTAAAATATATTTAAAAAAATACCACTGTATTTCATTGCCCACTATTACAATTTTTGGTTGCTTTGATATCATATCTAAATATTTTGTATAACTCTAAGGGTGACCTCCATTTTAAGAGCATACATGTATGTAAACATTTCCAGATATCTGTTTTACACTAGAGCTGTTTCTATTTTTTACAAAAAAATTAACTTAGGAATTTTTGGTAATTTTGAATTTTCCCTGGACCTAAAATAATTGACAATTGTTGAAACAGAGGAACAGGTGAAATTTGGTACCTACAAAATAAAATCTCCAAGGCATGAAAACTAAAAGAATGAAATTGATCTCAAAAAACAGATTAAACTATTGCAAAGTAGTGCCACTTAATGAGTAAGAAACTTTTCAATTGTATTACTGGTACTTATCTGGAGATTTTAATCGCACATAAAAATAAAAGACACTTAAATCATGTTAAGCTACTGAAACACTCTAGAACAGGCAGGGACCTCGCCCTAAATGCACAAGAATTCTGAATTGAATCCCTTAATTACTTGTTTTGATCATGGAAACTCCACTCCTAGTATAAGCATTTACTCTCCAGCCATAGAGATTCTTCTATAGCTAATAATTATAAGACCTGGTTAAGAAAAAGGCACACACACACGTTTTTAATTTTTTATTTCTTTAAAAAATGTTTTACTAGCCATTTAAAACATCAGGAGATAACAGGGTACAATTCCACACCCTTCCCACACCAGAGTTCTGTGTCCTCATTCCCCTCTAGAAGAAACTGCAATAGTACTCCCAAGATCACAGATATGAACTGATATTTGTGTGTCTGTCTATCTAAAATTTGAAATCACACAAAATCACGGACACTTACAGAATAAAGAGGTTACTGGATTTGTTTTTTTCACTTCTGAAAATCTCTTTCAAATAGAGACAGAGGCAAAAGATAGAAGCTGGGGAGATACCATGAGATCAAATCTTCTTCCGGTGTGGTGTGAGTGTGGACTGAACCTGAATAATAAGTACAGAAAAGCAGGAGACTCTTGGGGCCCTTGTTACTATTTAAAAAGAAAGATCTGGGCTATCCTGTATTATAATGCTTTTACCCTGAGGGAAGGAATTGACTAAATTGGGTGGTTAGAACTTTTTTTTTTGTTTTTGCCTCCAGGGTTATTACTGGGGCTTGGTGCTTGCACTATTAATCCACTGCTCCTGGAGGCTATTATTTTCCCTTTTGTTGCCCTCCCCCCCTTTTTAAATTGTTGTTGTGGTTATTATTATTGTTGTTATTGATGTCATTGGTGTTGGATAGGACAGAGAGAAATGGAGAGAGGAGGGGAGACCGGGAGTGGGAGAAAGATCGACAGCTGCACACCTGCTTCACTGCTTGTGAAGTGACCCCCCTGCAGGTGAGGAGCCAGGGGTCGAACCTGGATCTTTATGCTGGTCCTTGAGCTTATGCACCATGTGCGCTTAACCCGATGCACCTCTGCCCAGCCCCCCGTGATTAGAACTTTAATGACCCCCTAGTGTTTATGTCTAGTGGAAACAAATGGCAGAATTTTAGGAAGAAGAGAAGGAACAAGAAAGGTAAAATCCAGAGAGGTGATGTGCATAAATTCTAGTAAACTCTTTGGATGACTAACATGCAAATATAGGACAAAATTCAAATTTATTAAGCTAAGTAGGAAAACATGGATTTGAGACAGAGTTTATACATGGAATTCACCAATGGCAATGTTTTCCTAAGATAGTAACAAAAATTTAAAGATCAGAATCTAAAAATATTGGTCAAAATAAATAAGTTTTAAAATAAAATACTAACCTATGTAGCTTTTTTAAAATATCTTATTTTATTTTTGAGAGAGATTCAGAGAGAGAGAGAGAGAGAGAGAGACCAGAGCACTGCTCAGCTCTGGTTTACAGAGTTGCAGGGTATTTAACCTGCAATTTAGGAGAGTCTGTTTGTATAACCTTTATGATATTTCCCCCACCCTCCCATGTAACTTTTATACTTCCCAGGATAAAATAAAAATTACTCTTCAGATAAACATGTAAAATTTGGTAATGTCTGGAGAAAATTCTGTCAATAGAGACAGATTCCTAGAAAACACAGATACACACACACACACACACACACAAATATTCACTTACCTTTATTTTAATTTTGAGCTATGCAAATTTCTCACCACATGAATTCAGACAACTAACATAACCTATCTTTGTCAGTGTAAATGCCTTCTCTCTTATAACTGGTTTTACATGGAGCAAATAAATTTAACATCCTTATTTAAATCCTTACTTACCAGCTTAATAGAATCTGGGAGTTTCTATTCATTATGACAGTCAATCTTATTTCTGAATGTGACTATGAAAAAAACAAACATATGTAGTGTTACTGAGTATTTCTTTCAAAAAAATCTGTCATCTTAGTATTTCAATTATTCTATTTATAATAAGAAAGTCATAAATGGATGTGTGAGATATATGAATCAGCCATATTACTTTTGAATTTAATTAATTATTTAGTGCAACTAAGGCTAGTTAGGAAACTAATTTTCCCAACAGCACAAGTAACTTTGGAAGTATAGCCTTCTTCTTTAGTTAAGTCTTCACATGAACGACTAATATCTTGGTTGAAGTTTTCTGATGCCCTAAACAGAAGTTTGAATCAAATCTGAATCTTTGCCCACAGCAACAGAAAGATAATACAGTTATGCTTAGAATAATGATGTTTAGTTCAACAACAGATGATGGTCTCAAATTTCCAATTGCTTAGTGATGTCATATCTGTCATAATGTAATAGCTTTTTACTTGGCAGCAATCTCAATCATCTTGTGTTTACCATGTCATTTGGTAGCATTGTTTTCCTTTATGTCTGATTTAATATCATAATTGTTGGAATCTTTTGTGGACCCTCTCCTTGGTCAGACCTGGTCAGCTAACCCACTCTGTTGTGTACCAGGTGGGGGCCAAAGAGGTCTAGACCAAGGGCAGCAGGGTGAGTGCATTGAGCTCTTTCTCTGGAAAGCCGTGGCAGGGATGGAATCAGAGATCACTTGGGATACTATTGCAGGGAATAGTATGTTTATTGTGCAGCAGAGTAGAACTTTTAAAGGATGGTAGGGGGAAACAGCTTATTTATACCTTATATGGTCAAGACAGCAGGGGGTAGAGATATGGTGAGGGTCTTTCCAGTAACCATTGGGTAAGTGGTCTAGCTAGTTTGGGGAATGAGGAAGTGAAACCGCAGGTAGCACAGAGATGTGGATTCCTGCACTAGGGAGACTGACTGGGACACTGGGACCTGTTAAGCAGGTTCTTTCTTGCTCAACCCATAGAGGCGAAAAGCCCCTGGAGAGACTGAAGGAAGGCCTGTGCCTCCCAGGCATCCAGGGTCCCCCCCCCCCCATAGTCCGTGTTGTGCTCAACCTTGGTTTATGCAAGGTCCCACACATAATGTTTTGTTCATCATGGCCCACAGCCATGTAATAATCCATTGTGAATGTTGCCTATAAGAGATGGTGTTAAGTGACTGAACAGGAAATGAAATTAAAAGTGAGAAGTACTGAAAAAAAAATTTTTTTTTTAAAGTGAAACATTTGATGAATTAGGCATGTCCCATTTCACAGATATGGTCTTGAAAACAAAAGATGCAAACTGTAAAAGGATCTCCTTCACTGAAATAGATCAAATACAAATTAATTAAGGGTTTACATTAACTTTTTAAAAAAATTTCCACCAGTGTTATGGATGGGACTAGCACTATAAATTCATGAATTCATTGCTCCTGGAAGCCATTTATCCTCCTTCTCGCTCTTGCTTCCTTTCTCCCATTCTCTCTCTATTTTTTTCTTTCTTTCTTCTACTTTAATAGGACAGAGAGAAACTGAAAGTGAAGGGAGCTATAACGAGGGAGGGAGAAAGACACTTGCAGACACACTTCACTTCTTGTGAAGCATCCCCTCTGCAGGTGGGGGACAGGGGCTTAAAACCTGGGTTCCTCCACAGGCTATTGCATGTGATCAACCAGATACACCACCAGACTTTCTCCATCAACTTCTAATGGCTTGGATTGAATACCCGACATCAAAAGAAAAGCCAGGTGCTGACTATGATGTTGACTTGGCTTCTAGCTTAGGGTATTTTAAAGAATTTGAAAAGTGTTGTTTAGGGAACCAAGTGATGATGCACTTGGTTGAATACACATGTTACAGTACACAAGATCCTGGGTTCAAGCCCCAGCTCCTCACCCACAGGGGAGAAGCTTTACAAGTGGTAAAGCAGTTCGGCAGGCATCTCTCTTTTTATGTCCCTCCCAGTCTCCTTCCATTGCAGTTTCTATCTCTATTCAATAAATGAATGATTAAATTAAATTAAAAAATTAAACTGTTGCTTATTACATTAACGTGAAGGTAACTGCTATGTCTAAGTTCTCATATAATAATAGTTGGAAATTTTACTGTTACTTTAGACAACCTAACTGTAGAGAAATATTTCCTGTAGCAAATCTTCAATGTATTTGAAATTTCCTTATTCTGAAAACAGAGATAAAAGAACATCTACCCTTCTTATCTGGAGAAAAGCCACTGTCAGGTCTCTAGATTTTTAAGGATAGAATAACAATTTTGGAAGCATTATTGCCGTTTACAAACTAAAATGTTTGTTTTGGTCTAACACATTGAGAACCATAAGGCCTCCAAGCACAACAAAAAGCTAACACTGCTAGTGTACAGTAATCAAAAGTTTACAATAGCAGTCTTTAAGTCATGGATCATGAATCAGTCCTTCTTCCAACATGTCTTCTTGGATTGCTTTATCTGTGAAATCGAATATAACACATATCTATCTGAAGGATAAAATACTTTAAGATTTTTTTTGTATTTGATAGTGCTCCTGGACATTCTTCTTTTACTGTTGATCTTCATGCCAACACAAAAGTATTGCTTCTCCCCCTAGAAAAAAATCATCATCATTGATTCAATCAATGGATCAAGGAGTTGCAGCAGTCTTTAAGGACTGTTGTCTCAGAAAATTTTTTGTTCAGAATAATCTCTTCCACTGAAGGAGATACTAGGAAATACTCTCTTGCATTCAAGAAAAGCCACCTAACGAGCTATTTATCAAAAGGAAATGTTTTATCAAGGAAAGATGGTAGCTATTCACAAAAGTCACTTTACTGAGAGAAATTATGTTCTACAAGACAGTTATCAAGTGAATACAGTTTCTCCTCTCCTCATGATAGTTGTCCAAATAACGCTTCTACCACCAACTCAAATTTTCTTCCATCAACCTTCTCAATTCCTCCCACTTCCCTCTATTAGAGATCATGCCATTTCTGTAATAGACCAGAATTAATCAAAGTTTCAAAAGGTTTTATCTTCCGCTTTTATAGTGGAAGATAAGATTGCATTTATAATGAAAACAGTACAGATACTGAATTATAATGATATATACATGAAATCTATATAATGTCTTTACATTTTACTTTATAAAGAAAATGATATCCCCGTCATAAAGGAAAGCATTGTTTAGTGCACATGTTACAGTGCACATGTTACAGTGCACGTGGACCTGGGTTCGAGCCCCTGGTCCCCATTTGCAAGGGGGAAAGCTTCATGAGGTGTGAAGCAGGGCTGTAGATGTCTCTCTGTCTCTCTCCCTCTCTATATCACCCTTTCCTCTTGATTTCTGGCTGTCTCTATCCAATAAATAAAGATGATTTTTTTTTTTAAAAAAAGGAAAGCATGATTGTAAATGTGTTTTCTTCAGGCAGCTGTACGAGAATCTGTAACATAGTAATAGAAAATGAGTATTATTACTGTTCCTTACTTAGCATCTTCCTTAGTATTTTCCATTTTCCATATATTTCACTCTTATTTTCTATCAGCTTCTATAAGCATATTTAATTGTTAGTGAATTTACTTTAGCTTATTCCAATCACATATTTCATATATATCAAATGTATTTCCTAAAGATGCAAATGATTAGCAAAGGTGGGAAACACCAGAGGAACCCAGGTGCCGCTTGCTTCTCCTGATAGAGAAGAGAAAAAGAGGTAGGACACTTGGATGCAGTAATAGGTGTCGGTGTGCCTTTGAAAGCAGGGCAAAAATTCTATATACAGATACAGATAGATATATATCGAGAGATATATTGTTATACATATATAATGTCAGCCATGTCTGCAACCTTTGGGAGAACTCCTGAGGCTTCCAATGGAGGGAATAGGGAAACCGGACTCTAGTGGTGGAGATATTATGGAATTATACCCCTGCTATCTTACAGTTTTGTAAATCAATACTAAATCATTAATAAAATATAAAAAAGACACAAATTCTTGATCTTTATACTTTTTAACTTCTCAAAATATTTTACTTACTTGGTGAAAAAGTATCCTACCTCAATACCACCTATACATAACTTGTAGTTAACTTTCTGCTTTATTGATCAGTCTTCAAGGATAACCTAATTTTTTAAATTTTTAATTTTAAAGTTATAAGCAAATTTTACTATCAAAATGTGACTAGGTCAAAAATTATAAAAACAAAAAAAGTGGTATCTGACCTTTCCCCCAATTTGTATTTCTTTAGTAATTAATGATAGTGAGCATTTTAATGTACCTACTGGCCAGCCAAGTTTTCTTTGATGATGTGTCTATCGAGCACTTCTCCCCCGTTTTGATTTTTTTTATGTTTTTGATAATGATTAGTTTTGTCAGTTCTTATGTAACTTGAATATTTGTCTAATATATGAATAATTTCTCCTGTTCAATAGGACATGTTTTTCTTTTGACAATGGTTTCTCTTATGAGGCAGAAGCTTTTCTGTTTCACGTAACCCCATTGGTTTATTTGTTTCTTTTATTTCCCTTCAATTCATACCCCAAAGACATTTTTGAAACCTGTCTCACAGATTTTTTTTGAGTCTCTTTTCTTCATATATATATATGGCTTCAGCTCAAACATCGAAGTCTTTCCCACGGAACTTCTTGATAGATCAAATGATAAAAATCTTCTATTTCTGGGTTTAAGAAATTTATAACGAGTTGTCCACTCTCTGGTGTCTGCTATGCAGGTAGCTTTCACAGTTAGCACAACTGTAAAACTGTTGGTATGTGGATGGTCTGGAGTTCTGGAGAGTAGCCCTGGAACAAGGCAAAAGAAAATGACACAGGCTGACAATTCTTACAAATATTTAAATGTAAAAAAAAAGAATGGATGTTTGTCTATTCTACTATGCACTCCCTAGATTTCTCAAAATGTTTATTTAGACTAATTTTCCCTCACTTTAATGGGAGGGATGATGTTTTGGGGGCTCTTTTTTTTTTAATTTATAAAATGGAAAGATTGACAAGACGATAGAGTGAGAGGGATACAATTCCACACAATTCCCACCACCAGAACTCCGTATCCCATCCCCTCCCTTGAAAGCTTTCTTATTCTTTATCTCTCTGGGAGTATGGACTCAGAGTTATTATGCAGAAGGTGGAAGGTCTGGCTTCTGTAATTGCTTCCCTGCTGAAGATGGATGTGGATAGGTCGATCCATACTACAAGCCTGTCTCTCTCTTTCCCTAGTGGGGCAGGCATCTTAGGAGGTGGGGCTCAACAACACACATTTATGGGGTCATCTGCCCAGGGAAGTCAGGTTGGCATCATGGTAGCATCTGGAACCTGGTGGCAACAAATAAGTTAAAATATAAAGCAGAATAAATTGTTGAGTAATCATAAACATAAAAGGCAAGAGTATTGCAGATGAAGATTTGGGGTCTCCGTCTTCGAAAATGGATGTCATGAGCCCCTTGGAATATACCTAGGTGTATTTTAGGTATATTCCAAGGAGCTCATTACTTTACTACTTTTTGCCTGAGCCTGACATCTAATATGCACGTGGACCCAAGTTACTGTCTGGGGAAATGGTGTCATAGTTGGAAAAAGGACTAGAAAGCTGGATTATAGAAGAGAGTAGCTCCCAAATATGGGGAAAAATATATAAATATTGTTAACTATAAACTCTGTCAATTTGATGTGGGGCCCATATTCAGCTTAAGAGCCTATGTGACTTTTGCATCCCTGTAGATCTGAGCTCTCATCCTATGGTCACAGGTAGGAACATTCCAGGTTGCACTAATTTCAGGACCCATCTTCCTCAGGTGATGGGCAGGTTATGTTGTCCAACCTCCCTTCAGAGAATGGGAACCTACCATTGTTGATTTTGCAGCTCTTTTTGAAAAGCTTTTTGGAAGCATTTCTAGATTATAATTCTGAAGGCTTTCTATTCTGTGACTGTGTTTTGTAGTCTCCTTAACATATGAGAAAAAATGAATTATTGGAGAGGAAATCACTCATCTTTTAAATCATTTCATTTTATTTTACTTTTTAAACATTTTATTTGTCAGATGCTTTAATTGATGATAGTTAACTTCATGTAATAAGCAATCTCTAATTCTAAGTTGAGTTTCATGTTTTAGCACATATATATGTGTTACTATGGAACTAACTTAGTATAACATTCAAAACTAGCACTTTACTAATGATATGCCAATTCCTCTTCTTATTGTCTATTAGATATCATGTATTTTTATCCCTGACATCCATAATTCATATACATTTTATAAAGTATTTTATGAACTTGACACTTTGTTTAAAATGGTTTTATTCTAGAGCTAAAATGTGTCTATTCACTGCATGCTTTCGAGCTCTAGAAAATAAAATGACTCAACTACTTGTTTCTGATGTCTTTAATAGTTTTGCTTATCCCCACTGAGCCTTGGAAAGACTACACAGTACTTTTCAACACACTACCCTTGGCAATTGCGTTCGACCTATTCATGTCAGTTTTAGAAAAGTAACATAATTTCCCCTCTATACAATAGAGTGACTAACATATAGTAATACTCTCCTGATTTAATAGTACAGTTTTATGACATGATGAGAAACACCATCAGAATGCAAATATTTCTAGTCTGTATATTTTTCAACATGAGTGATATAATGGACTGTTAGAACCCTGGGAGTGGATTTCCATTATTCTTGTCATAAATTCTCTTCTTTTCTGAGGCACATGTTAGGCTTGTAATTCTCTGAGTCTGATTACTTCGACAATGTGCATAATGACATTTTGCCAGTGAATGTAAGCTGGGCATATAGATTTCATTATGTTATTCCCTTTAACAATGCCTTATAATTTTGAATTATTTACTGTAGTGAAGACATCATCTTGATTCTAGAATGGTCATTATATCAAGAACACCAACTGTTAACGTATTTTATAAGGAGTAGATAAGAAACAAAAACAAGATTTATTTTATGCCATTCAAACAGACTCATTTTTTTAGGGAAAATAACTTTCCACAATTTTTTGCCATAAATCGATCAGAAACTGGTAACAAAAACACATTAAACACAGTAATAGTGGTTAAATAAAAAAATACAATGTTAGGGAGTTGGGCGGTAGCTCAGCAGGTTAAGCGTACATGGATGGCACAAAGGGCAAGGACGAGTGTAAGGATCCCGGTTCTAGCCCTCAGCTCCCCACCTGCAGGGGAATCGCTTCACAATCGGTGAAGCAAGTCTGAAAGTGTCTATCTTTCTCTCCCCTTCTCTGTCTTCCGCTCCTCTCTCCATTTCTCTCTGTCCTATCCAACAACAACGATATTAACAACAATAACTACTACAACAACAAAACAACAAGGGCAACACAGGAAAAAAGTAAGTCATAAAAAAATTAAAATACAATTTTAAATCAGTTTCGTAAAATCAGGCTGGATTGTGGCATACCTGCTACCGAGGGCATGCATTATATCTCATAATGGCCCAAGTTCAAACCCCAGTCCCCATATACAAGGAGGAAGCTTCATCAGCAGTGAAGCCAAAGTCTCTCTCTCTCTCCTCTTTCTCTCTATTAACCCTCCCTTCTCAATTTATCTACATTTCTACACAAAATAAAAAAGATTTTATAAATAAATAAATCAGTTTGTTGAATAAATGCTCAGTTATAAAACTTCTGTTGTCACAGATACAGTTTCACATCTACCAAATACAGGTTAAAAAGTTTTTACTTATGGACTGGATAATTGGCAACCGTTGAACTGTCATCAGAGACTATTATAATAAAAATACATTGTAAAATTAGATTGAAAAATATTTAAATGCCACTTCTAACCCTTTAGATACGCAATTTTAGGTACTTTCCTTCCCTTGTTTGAAAACCCACAGAATTAATGTTGAAAAGATAAATAAGCAAGAAATAAAATATGACTATGAGCTCAGGAGAAAGTACAGCAGTTGTATTGTAGACTTTCATGTGTGAGATTCTGAGGCCCCACGTGCAATCCCAGCACCACCATACACACCAGAGTGGAACAGTCCTCTGTCTTCTCCCTTTTTTTGTTTTTCTGATTAAAATAAATTTATAAATGAAAATATATAATTGTATTCAAATTGAAAATTGCATATCATGAATATATATACTTTTCAGATATATTAATTAAAATAATACACTTTCTTATAGTTGTATGCTCATAGAACTTAAATAATATGATTTTCAAATCAATTAGTTTACAAATTGTTTACCTATAGCAGTAAATTGGGAGTCAGCGGTAGTGTAGTGGGTTAAGCGCATGTGCCACAAAGCACAAGGGCCGGTGTAAGGATACCAGTTCGAGCCCCTGGCTCCTCACCTGCAGGGGAGCCACTTCACAGGCGGTGAAGCAGGTCTGTAGGTGTCTGTCTTTCTCTCTGCCTCTCTGTCTTCCCCTCTCTCTCCATTTCTCTCTGTTCTAACAACGACAACATCATTAACAGCAATAATAATTACAACAACAATAAAAAAACAAGGGCACCAAAAGGAAAAATAAATAAATATAAAAAATTTAAAAATAATAGCAGTAAATTATCTAATTATAGTACATATATTGAACTAATAGTCAACAATTTTATCCAGCACAAATACTTTTTATGAATTCAGAATTGTTAGCTAGTTTGAATTAGCTACTAGTTTGAATTAGATTCTAATTATAAAAAGTCTAACTTTTTATATTATAAAATGTCTAACATTTTACATTACTAAATAATTGAGTTTTCTGTGTGTATTATTAATAAACTCTTACTCTATACTCTGCAAAATAATCAACTATAGCTCTTCCAATTACTATAGTCCATGAACACTCTACTTCCCTACACATAGGAAAGCACTATACAATTTTTATAAGTGTTGTAATGCAAATACAACTCAAGTTGAAATATTTTGATTGCTGGTCAGTTCTAACTATTGGTATGCATACAGTCAATCATCCTAAGTACTGTCATACAATTTGTGAATTCATTTTTATCTTATTCATGCATGCACAGACATATTCTAGGATGTGAATTCTAATTAAAGAAATACAAATAATGAACGCTTCATAGTTATCATTTTCCAAGTCATTTAGTTAAGTGTGGTCTGTCTAGTGTTTATTTATGTTACCGACAAAAGTTTGAAAAAAGAGAGACAATAGCTTAATTTAACTTTGAGACAAGTCCATTCACTTCTTAATATAAATTTAAAGGCACTCTTTCTATTCGAAAACAACTTATACTTTTAAAACTCTGCTTTAACAATTGAACAGTTAGCAGATACACTTTTTTAAAATATCAAACTATTTGTTCTTGAAGACTTGTTAGCATAAAAATTAGTAAGAAATATGTTTATGAAATATATTTGTACTCTAGTGATTGCCTGATTATGTCTGCCAAATATTCCTACCAAATTTAAATCATTTGAGGCTTTAGAGATATTAATTATAAATTTGATACTTTGTATAATAGAAGCTGTAATTCTGTATTCAGATGTATAGCTAAGAAATAAGAATATTCAAATCAGCCTTTGTACTTATGATTTATGCATGAGTATGTGAATACACAATAAACATAAACAAATCCAAAGATGAGAACAATATATTTTAAACACAATATCATATCTCTTATGTCTTCTTTAATTATTAGAACCATTTTTTACAGATAGTTACAACTGATGCTTTTAGTAATAACAAGCACAACTGCTTGCAGGTGAATTGTTTAGAAGGTGGAGTATCATTTCCCAAGAGTGTAATGACTGTACAACTATACCAGGAAAGAGTAATCATCCATCTAATCTAGCATTCTCTAATCTTTCAGTCACTAAAGGTATTTTAATTGTTTTATGAGCCCCGAACTAAATACTCTTCCATGAGTATCTGCTGTGATAATCACTCAAAGTCAGGACTCCAACCAATGGAAGTCAGTAACAATCATATATTCAGAATAACTTCCCAATGCATTTATTCTGTAAGAATATTCTCTTTCAGAGTCTTTTTCTGCCTCATAAGATTTAATTTTATATCCTAAGAATCCATTTCTAGCTAGCAATGATATGCTCTAGACAGTGACTTGTGTTAAATATTTCTTCCAAATACACAGTTTATTAGAGGTTCATAAGTTTCATTGCTTATGACTTCACCACAAATTATGTATTTTAAAACAGTCATTTACAACTGCTGGAGAGGTTGCTCAGGACTTGGAGGTCCAACACTGAATATGTGAGAACAGTGCTCTGATCTTCCAGTCACTCACTCTTCTCTCATCTATTTCTTTGGAGGCCTTCATCAACCCAGTTTTCTCCTCCCCCTCCCCCATAGTCATATTTCAGTGAAATTTATATTTTCTCTTTTTTAATTAATAGAAATCCTTGGTATTTTCTCTTTTTTTATTATCTTTATTTATTTATTGGATAGAGAAACCCAAAAATCAAGAGGGAAGAGGGTAATAGAGAGGGAGAGAGACAGAGAGACACATGCAGCCCTGCTTCACTACTCGCAAAGCTCCCTCCCTCCCCCCCCAACCCCCACGTGGGGACCAGGGGCTCAAATAGGGTCCTTGTGTATTGTAACATGCACTTAACCAGATGCAGGTGCGCCACCACCTGGACCCTATATTTTTCTCTATTATAAAGAAAGGCTGTAAATAAAATGAGCTATATTTAAAACTTAAAATAATACCATTTTGAGGAGCAAGTCTAAATAAAAAAGTATGAGGAAAAGAATGGTGATGAGGGACACTGTAGTCTTTATTGTTTTTTTTTTTTTATTTAAGAAAGGAGACATTAACAAAACCATAGGATAAGAGGGGTACAGTTCCGCACAATTCCCATAACCTGATCTCCATATCCCATCCCTCCCCTGATAGCTTTCCCATTCTCTATCTCTCTGGAAGTATGGATCCAGACTGCAACCCAGTCGTTGTGGGTTGCAGAGGGTGGAAAGTCTGGCTTCTGTAATTGCTTTCCCGCTGAACATGGGCTTTGACTGGTCGATCCATACTCCCAGTCTGCCTCTCTCTTTCCCTAGTAGTGTGGGGCTCTGGGGAAGCAGAGCTCCAGTACACATAGATGGGGTTGTCTGTCCAGAGAAGTCTGGTGGGCATCGTGCTGGCATCTGGAACCTGGTGGCTGAAAAGAGAGTTAACATACAAAGCCAAACAAATTGTTGAACAATCATGGACCTAAAGACTGGAATAGTGCAGATGAGGTGTTGGGGGTTATTCCCTGCATGCTCTTGTGTACTTCTGCTTTCAGGTATATATTTTTCCCTAGTTTATGGGCACGTGTGAACATGTGCTCTGTCTCAGGGGACCTGGACTATATCTAGGTTTGGGGACTTCATTGGGGAGTGGACCACCTGGAATGGAATTAGAGTATACTATGAAAGGAAAGGTCTCACCCGAGTGATGAAGCTGAAGGGTTGTCATTCCACACCTGAAGTCTCTGGTCACAGTCTGAAGTGAAGCATGTTGGGATGGCACTCGTTGTGTTGATTAGGTTGCGATCCGCAGATGCAACATTATTTGATTTGAACTGAGAGTAGCATGCAGGAAAGTGGGACACTGTAGTCTTAATGCGTAATGGTGGAAAAGGACAAAGGATTAGAGGAGAGGATGTCTTATATCCTTTAACGGATCTATCATGGAAACCTATTATAGAGATGAGAGATCGCACCTATGTGTCAACAAGTGTACTGTAAATTATTAACTTCTTAATACAGTTGGGAAAAAGATATTATGATGATTTTGCTTTTGATTATATATTTCTATGTATCCCAGGTTGTATATCATCAGAATTTTTAATAATCAGTGTTTCAAAATAAATGTGACAAAAGATACTGCTTTTAGAAATCAAGTACACCATCAACTGGCCCCTGCACTAAAGTGCACGCTACCATGTATAAGGACCCAGTTTCAAGGTGCTGGTCCCCACCTGAAACTGGAAAGATTCACAAGCTGTGAAGCAGTGCTGCAGGTGTCTCTCTGTCTCTCTATCCCCCTCCCTCTCAATTTCTCTCTGTTCAATCAAATACAAAAATTAAAGTAGAAAAATATCTTAAAAGAAGAAATTAGTGAAAAACAAAAACCATAGGACACATATGTGTATCATGTTGTTAAATTTGATTAAAATGACAGTATGAGACTGAAATGTGTAAAAGATAACAAAAATGATTAACTCATGGACACTTGTCTTAGATATATCTTTGGGATTTAACCATAGTAGCAAAGAAAAACAGAAACAAAGGATAAACAAAGAGGACTAAATCAAACTAAAAAAAAATTTCTTCAAAAACAATTCACTGTTTTAATGAAAAAGAAATATATTAATGGGATAAAATTTTTTCAAATCAAGCAAGAGATTAACACCTAAAGTATCTAAGGAACTCATAAAATTCAACAATAAATAAACAACCTGATTTTAAAAATAGGCTAAATGAAATAAGTGGAGATGTGCCAGAGACTGTCTGGTGGTCTCCATAATATGTAGAAGAGAGACAATTAAAGGAAATTAACTTGCAAAAAAAAAAAATCCAAACTGTCTCTTGGACTTTATGAGAACTAAGGTGGTTAAGTTGAAGTGGGGGAGGAGAGATAGAGGTAGAGGTAGAGAATGAGAGAATGACACAGGTAGAGGGTGTGATGTCTTAAACACAACATACATGGGTGTGACCATACACCTAAAATCTTTTTTTTCTGAGAAAAAAAGCTTTTTGAAATTCTAGAGATTAAATTGCATAAGTATATACAAAACACATGTACCATTTTCCCCTTTGTTCTTAAATGTGCATTGTACATTTCCAAATGATGAAATGCTTTTGAACAATGAACATTCATATGCTCAACATCTAAACTCAGTGTTTGTTAATGTTTACCGTGTGTGCTTTATGTAACTATAAATGTTTGGATATTTCCTTTTTCTTTTGTTTTTTCTTTTTTTGTTTTATTAGTGATTTAATAGTGCTAGTCAAGAATGTCAGATAAGAGGGGTACAGTTCCATACAATACCCACCACCCGAGTTCTATATCGCTTCCCCTCCATTGGCAAGGTTCCTAGTCTTTATTCCCCTGGGAGTATAGACCAAAGATTTTTATGGGGAGCAAAAGGTGTGGGTTTTGGCTTTCATAATTGCTTCTCTGCAGGACATGGGTGTTGACAAGTCAATTCATACCCCCAGCCTGGTTATATCTTTCCCAGTTGGGTTAGGGATTTGGTGAGGTGGGGACACACAAGCACTATTAAATCACACATGAAAAAAAATCAACATAGAATCTGAAAAGACTCTTCTCCAGATGTACAGTTGACCAACAGGCGTAAGAGATCTTTAATATAGCTCATTGTTTGTGAAAAGCAAATTGAAACAAAATAATACATCATTTCATACTGTAAGAGTGCCTATTGTCCTGAATACAAGGAATAAGTATTGACAAGAATGCTGAAAAAAGAAAAGAAAAACCTTGTATACTGTTTGTGTGAATATAAATGCAAATTAGTACAGTCAGTAAAGAAAATAATATGCAAATTCCTAAAAAATAGTTAAAAACAGAACTTCTGTATGATCCAGTAATTTTACTTTAAGATTTTAGGAATGTGAAGACACTATAAATGCACCCTCATGTTTTTGCAGAACTATTCACAATAACCAAAATATGAAATCAACTGACGTTCCCAAGATGAAGGATGAATAGGATGTGGTACATATATATATATATATACAATAAATATTGAGTTTTTTGTTTATTTTTTTACCTCCAGGGTTATTTCGGGGGCTCGGTGCCTGCACTACAAATCCACGGTTCCATCTTTTTTCCATTGTTGTTCTTGTTTTGATCGTTGCTGTTGCTGTATAGGACAGAGAAACTGAGAGAGGAGAATGGACAAGAAGCGTGCCAGTGTGGGGGGTGGACAGACACCTACAGACCTGCTTCACCACTTGTGAAGTGGCATCCTGCATGTGGCAAGTCGGTGTCTTGAACTGTGATCCTTGCTCCAGTGCTTGTGCTTTTCGCTATGTGCATTTAACCTGGTGAACTACTGCCCTACATCCTCTAAGCTGCTTCTTAATCTTTCTGTTTGCAACAACATAGGCAAATCTTGAGGGGATTTTGAAGTAGATTCTAGTTATTATTAGTACAAATAACTTCATCAAAATATTGTTTTCAGTAGTCTTTGCTTTTTGTTTAGTAGTGGTGACTCAGTATTGGGGGGTATGCTGAAAATATCCCCCAGTAAAATTTAGCAAATAATGCAAAAAAGGGAAGTACACATTACTACTATGAAAATTGATACATTCTAAAATAACTACAATATTTCATTATGCAGGAAATGTGTACTTTCACTAAAATAAATGTTAAACTTAATGAAACAATGTCAGTAGTCATGCTGTGGTAAAAAGCTGATGGTAGTACACTGACAGAATAATGGACAAGACACAGTATTTTAATATTCATTTTGATGTTAAAATTTCAGTTTAAGTCTTTAAATCGGGTCAGACACAATTTATGCACACCCATGTTTCTGTGTTCTCTATCAGTCACTATCTCTACATTTAATATGTAGCATCCAGCATTTAATTGGGTTTCTCAAAGAATCTAATTAATCATGAAATAGATTTGAGCCATGTTTTCAGGTATAAACTGTGCCATATTTACCTGGAAGCAAAAGGTTACAGCTGACTGGAAAATGAACTATGCTATTATCTCACTGGAATGTTGTGCAGTAAGTCATTCTCTTGAAACAGCACGGATTCCTTCCAACGTGTTCATGATTAAAATTAGGTCTATTTAGCATGGGAATTGTTATTGATACATTAACACTTCTTTCTTCATAACAGTACCCAATTTTAATTCTTAAAGTAATGGGATATTTTATTTGAGGAGATTATGTTTTTATGAAAGTATATTGTTCTGAGATACTTAGGAGGTTTTTGTTTGTTTCTTTGTTTACTATGGGGCAAAATCGGTCCTGATTTGCTACATATAGCATCTAAGAGAATCTTGCCAGTTCTTTGGCAATCTAGATGCACTTACTTTGGATGTGTGTTTAAGTGAGTAAGGAAAGTCAGTATTTTCTTCCTTTAGATACAGAGGGTAGGTACATGGCTCACAAAGATGAAATTCCAGTACTCAGATAATTCAAAGATTACACAGAAATTGTTAACTTTCAACGCTTAGGTTAACCCTTTTTCTTTGTTCCTGTTCTCATTTCTATAAAATAAGAAAGGTGAGAATTGTTTACTATTTAAAGTTTTACAGTATGAATTTTGCCTTGGACTGTCACCTAATTAATATTATGATTTCATAGGTAGTGTAGGAAACCTAGCAAATAAAAAAAATTATAACAGAGAAAAGAAAGAGTAAAAGTAAACACTAGCTAGGATGCTATGCAGGCAACCCATGTTTTAGTCCAGGGATTGCATGGAAGGTTCTGTGACAATAGAACAAGCTTCAGTGCTTTATGTCCTCTCATATTCTTGTTGTTTTTTTTTTTTGTTTTTGTTTTTGTTTTTTACCAAAGCTAATGATGGTGCAGGGGGATTGAATCGGAGGAGAGTTCAGATCCTAAAGCATGAGACTCTGTGTCTCTTTAAATGGAAAAAAAAAATGCCCCAGAAAGGTTAAGTGGTACATTTGCAAGGTCCTTGTTTTATCAATAAATAAAGAGTCAAACAAACATTCCAACAGAAATTGGTTCTATTTCATTAAAGGTCTTATTACTTTCCATTACTTGACTGGAAATTTATTTATTGGTTCTTAGGATACTATTATTTTCTTGGCAATGTTTTGCCAACTGCTTATTATAATTACTACAAATACATGTTCCTTAAATATTTTCTGTATGTGATTCAGATAATTTTTCCATGATTTAAAAAAATATATATATTATTTAATTTAAATTTGACTTTTTAAGACCATAAATGTTTTAGAAGTTCAATTTCATAGGCCTTCCAAATATGCCATGCTATCACACCATCACAACACTACAGATATGCTGTAAAGCCTGTTTGATTACCTTCACTCTTGCAACTCTCCTTTTGCCAACCATTCTTTTGGGTAACCTTGGTTCCATAGTCTGAATTCACAGGTTTGTCATTTGGCTTTGCTTGCTTGCCTTTGACATCAAAAATGCTGTTTTGCTTTGAATCTTTGTTTACCTTCTATGAGCAAGATTATTTTATAATTTCATCTTACATAAGTACCTTGAACATTTCTTATAAGTCCAGTATAATGATAATGAATTCTTTTAACCGTTGTCTGTCAGCAAATTCTTCATAACCTAGTTGGACATAATATTATTGGGTAGTTTTCTTACCTTCAAGTCGTGAAATATGTGTACCAGTCCTTTCTGAATTTTATTATTCCTGTTGAGAACTGAGTTCATAACCTTAATGGAAATTCCATTAAAATTATGATTTTTCTTTTAAAATACTACATCTTTTGGTATTTGACAACTTAATTATTATGTGTTGGTGAGCTTAGGTTTAGATTGATTTTGTTTGGAAATCCTGAAATTTCCTGAAACTCAGAGTGTAACTTCCTTCTGAGTTGGAGAAAAATGATGGCCAATATATCTCCAAAGAAGTGACTTGTCCTTGTCCGTTCCCTCACCTTCAGGCACACATATGAAGGGAACATGTCCTAGCCCATAAATCTTCTCTATTATCTTCATTTGTTTTAGTTTTTGTTTCTTTTGGCTGGACTTTCTTTTTTAAATTTTTAATTTTTTTATTATTATCTTTATTTATTTATTGTAAAGAGGAAGCCAGGAATTGAGAGGGAAGGGGGAGATAGAGAGGGCGAGAGACAGTGAGGCACCTGCAGCCCTGCTTCACCACTTGTGAAGCTTTCCCCATGCAGGTGGGGGCTGGGGGCTTGAACTCACATCCTTGCACATTGTAATGTGTGTGTTCAACCAGGTGCGCCATCTCCTGGCCCTGCTGGACTTTCTTAATGATTTCTCTGCCTTATCTTCTAGTTTACTACTTTTTTTAAATTTTCCTTTTTTTGTTGTCTTTTTTTTTTTAATTGTTGTAGTTATTGATGTTGTTAGATAGGACAGAGAAAAATGCAGAGAGGAGGGAAAGACTGAGAGGGGGAGAGAAAGACAGACACCTGCAGACCTTCTTCACCGCCTGTGAAGCCACTCCCCTGCAGGTGGGGAGCCAGGGGCTGGAACCGGGATTCTTACACTGGATCTTGCACTTTGCGCCATGTGTGCTTAACCCACTGCACTATTGCCCGATTCCCAGTTTACTACTTTCATCTTTGATTCTGTCTTTATGCTGGTTAACCCAGTCTACTGTGTTTTGTTTGTTTGTTTTTAACTCAGCAGCTATATTCAGCATCTCTTTGATTTCTGCCCTTCCCTTTTTTCTCTTCTCTCCCCAGATCCTGATGTAGTTATAGTTCAGAGCCCTCTGGTCGTCTTTTCTCTGTCATTTCTCCTCCACTGGGAGTATGGATCAAAGTATTTTTGGGGTACAGAATGTGGGAGTTCTGGCTTCTGAAACTGCTTCTCCACTAGACATGGGCATTAGCAGATCAATCCATACCCCCAGCATAGTGGGGTGAGACTCTGGAGAGGTGAAGTCCTGGGTGGGACACATTGGTGAGGTCAGGATGCATTCATGACAGCATCTGCAACTTTGTAGCTGAAAGGTGATAAGATAAAAAGCAGGGGAGTCGGGCTGTAGCGAAGCGGGTTAAGCGCAGGTGGCACAAAGCACAAGGACCGGCATCAGGATCCCGGTTCGAACCCCGGCTCCCCACCTGCAAGGGAGTCGCTTCACAGGCGGTGAAGCAGGTCTGCAGGTGTCTATCTTTCTCTCCTCCTCTCTGTCTTCCCCTCCTCTCTCCATTTCTCTCTGTCCTATCCAACAACAACAACAACAATAATAACTACCACAATAAAACAACAAGGGCAACAAAAGGGAATAAATAAATAAAATAAATATTTAAAAAATAAAAAACAAAAAACAAAAAAAACTTAAAAAAAATAAAATAAAAAAATTATTAATTAAAAGGGACCAAAGAGTAGCAATAGAGCAGATGAGAATTACGGATCTCAGGGAAAAAGTCTATTTTAGGTATGTTCCTAGCGGTCTATGACTTTCATATTTTTTTGACTGAGTTTGATAGCTAACATGGAGGTGGACAAAAATACTGTCCGAGAAGATGGTGTCAGAACTGAGACTAGGGCTATAAAGTCAGATTAGGCTAGAGAGTAACTCCTAGTTTGAAAAAATCTATGAATAAAATTAACTGTTTACCCATCAATCTGACTCGGGGCTCATATACATCAATATTCAGCAATTTTCCTCAAGTGGCAGAGTAGGATGACCTACTCAGATAATGGGACACTTCCTACTGTTGCTACTTTATAAGGGGGACAAGTAGTTCCTAGAGTGACCCACGAGAGGGTTTATGCTGATATTCCTGAAGGAAATGACCAGTAATGGCGATCAGAGGGATCTATTAAAGGTCTAGGGGAACATGTGTTCTGGCATGGTACAGCACTGTCTGTACCACATTCTTCTAGGTACTTCCTGTCATTTCTGTCGTACTTCCTGTAAAATGTTTTTTACCTTAACATATTAATATGAGGTATATAAAATGCCCCAGATTAACTGGACATAGAGGTGACAGGAATGCCCACATTATAAAAAGAAACAAAGTGCCCATCTTATGCTTGAGTATTCAGAGTACAACCAACTCAGTGAAAGGCAAAGCCCTTTTAGTAAAACAAACAAAATATCTGTTTTCAGTATCTACTTGCAAAATAAATTTCTTCTGAATAAAGCAGTAGGTAGACAAAAAGTGCATCCTAAATCTTTATTGGAAAATCCCTCTCTTTCTGTGATTTTCTTTTTCTTATTTGAAATGTGAAGCCAATTTAAAAGGATGAAGTACTTCTGTCTTGGAAATAATCATAAGTAGTTCCTGGAAGAATGGACTGTAATCTTTTGAGTTATCTCAGAATCTCTACTAATTAATATTCATATAATAAAAGTTCAAGTTAAATACAATGATCAATTAGTACAGAAGCAGGTTAAATAATTGAGAAGGAAGAAATAGAGGAACTATAGTTAACTAAAATTCTATATTAAATTTCAAAGGGTACTTATTCATTTCTGCATATATCTGAAGAGGTTTGACTACAGAAAATTCCATGATACAGTTAATTCAGTGCAAATTTGTTGCTATCTGGACACCCACCTGCAATTTTAATGTCTAGTACAATCGATCTCAACTATATCAGAAATAATACATTTTTTGGGTAACAAGTATTGTATAACACATTCTTTATTAACTCAAAGATAGTATAAGCTATAATACATGCATTCAGTATATATATGTTTGGTGTGTACATAAATATATATATATTATACTCAAAAACTAAAAATTCATTTAAATAGCATATAGTTCAACTGCTAGAAGACTTTATTAATGAAAAAATAATGAGAACCTTATAATGTACTTCTAATCACCTCAAGAACGATTGAAATGTTAATTTGCACAGGAATAACATATTGACAACTTAGATTTAAAACATATCTACCAAACTGATTTGAACTATAAACAATACTAAGTAAGGTGGTCCGGCGGTAGAGCAGCAGGTTAAGTGCACATGGTGTGAAGCATAAGGACCAGCGCAAGGACCAAAGTAAGGATCTCAGTTCGGGCCCCTCTCCTCATCTGCAGGGGGCGTCGCTTCACAAGCGGTGAAGCAGGTCTGCAGGTGTCTGTCTCTCTCCCTCTCTATCTTCCCCTCCCCTCTCACATTTCAGGTCATAGAAAATAAAACATTTCTTAGATTTTTTTATATTTATTTATCTTCCCCTTTGTTGCTTTTCATTGCTGTTATAGTTATTACTGATGTCATTGTTGTTGGATAGAACAGAGAGAAATGGAGAGAGAGGGGAAGACAGAGAGGGGGAGAGAAAGTTAGACACCTGCAGACCTGCTTCACCACTTGTGAAGCAACCCCCCTGCAGGTGGGGAGCTGGGGCCTCAAACCTGGATCCTTAGCCATTCCTTGTGCTTTGCACCACGTGCGCTTAACCGGCTGCGCTACTGCCCGACTCCCCATTTCTTAGATTTTTATATGAACTAATTGGTACAGCAATAAACAACAGAAATGGCATCATTAAAACTTTAAAATCTCCAACTTTATATTAGTCCTCTGAGAAAACAAAATATTTAGTAGTATAACAATAGAAATCCAGGAATTAACATCTAGATTATTTCCAGACTTACAACTCTGCCAGTTTTAAAACACCATATACTTAAGCAATTAAATATTTTAAATCAGGCACTCAGCTACTGCAAGTCAGTCTGATATTTGCAAGGCCTTTTATGTTTCAGTTTCTGCTTATCCAAAATACTATTTCCTGCCAGTCAGCCCAGAGGATGCAGTTATCTGTTCAAAATAATATGTAATTATAGGAATTTTGAGAGTGTGAAACATTATCCATTATATCATCACATCTCTGAGAACTAATAATGTGTTAATTCTTCATAGTATATCATTTCAAACAGGACCCCACAGTTTATTTTACTTTTACTTTGAGCATCAACATAAACCACTGATGAAAGAGGATTCATCCAATTACTATCTGAGCAAAGTAGTTTTAACTTCCTTTGGATATCTGCTACCGAGATAGAAAATGACACTTCCCGGACACATCAGTAGCACAATATGGCCTTTATTGATTTTCATATCATGTTCTTCAGTCTGAGATGACTCTCTTGAGGACTCCATTTCCCAGCAGGAAAAAATTGCCTTTTCTACATTTGAATTCTCAGGTCTATTAGTGCATCCCTTGCAGGAGACAGTGTCATTTTAGTTCTATTTGGTTGTAGTTGATGTGTCTACCGCTTGGTACTGTAGTACCCTAATGCTTTTTTGGGTTGTAGGTCAAAGTATGAAAACAAAAAATGAAATTGCTTAGCCTGTGAATCAATAAAAAATTATCCTTAACGCTTTCTCTAAGTAGAAAATGTGTAACCAATGAAGTATAAAATAAGTGTACTCAAGTGTACTATACTATTGATAAATCTAAAATAGAATATCTCTAAATATCAGCATTTATATCTTAAAAAATAAATTATTATTGTCGGTACTCAACAGACACTACCTTGATTAAGATATCCAAAGTATGTTTACTATGTCAACTAAAATGTTCTTTTTAAATCTTTTCAAAAGTTGCCATAATTGACACAGTAAGACATTCTAATCTCACCCACCAAAATAACCTAATTTAATATAAATTATCTAAAATAAAAACATGCAGAAAGCCATCTTTATATGTTATATTGACTCACCTAAAATAACCTATTTAATATTGAACATATAATTTAGTAATTGCTATATAACAAAAATAAATTTCATTTTGAAGCTGAGATCAAATATAGCAAATAAAATAACACTAATATTTACACTTAAGAACAATATAGTCTTGAAATTTATTTCTAACTTTAGCTTGAGTAGATTTTTTTACATTTTATTGCCTAATATTTTATTTTATAATTTCACAGTTAATTTCTGTATACTTATCTAGACTGTGGTCACTAAACATAGAAATGATCCACAAATGCTTACCAGATATATTTGTAAAAATAATTCAGAGAAATGTATGCTGACTATTCATGTTGTATAATGCTTTTATTACTAGAATAAAGTAGAAGATAGTGGTTTTTTTTCATTCATTCCATTTTATTCTTTAGATTTGTTTTCTTTACCAAAGTTTAACTAGTTCATTTAGTCCATGGTAAAAAGTAGATTATTTTTAGTGTTGTGGGATTTTTAGTGAACTATATCATTGTTGACCTCCATATCAAACTTTCTTAATGGATGATAATAAATATTTTGTTGTCAGTCGTATGTATCATTGTTTTAGTGGTTGAAACAACCATTTAAAATAAATTCAAAACAGGAGTTGACTGAATTTGGAGTAGGGCACCAAAGAAAAATCCCTGGGTGGAGGGTCAGGGTGAATGTTCAGCTTCATGGGGTGGAGGTGGGAGGTGTGTGTGGGGGAGGTATGGGACACAGTCTTTTGGTGGTGGGAATGGTGTTTATATACACTCCTATCAATTTGCAGTCATATAAATCATTATTTAATTAATATGAGAGGGGAAAATAGATTTAATATCTCATTTATTAAAAATAAATAAATAAATAAACTCTTGCTGCACAAAGCCTATGAAGTATGCTATGATTTTATAAATAAATGTTCCATGGGTTATTTTCAAAAGGATATTATTGTGTCAATTCCTCATTATATTATTTCCATAGTTATTTTTATATGTATGTATGTATGTATATATGTCTTTATGCTATCAGGGGTTCACTGGGACTTAATGCCTGCATTATCCTAGCATATTCAGGAGACAATTTCTGAGAGGGAGAGAATGACTGAAACAAGAAGCTACACCATGGCGTTACTCAAGGACTTATGACACTTCCATGTGTGTGGTACTCTCATGTGGTTCCCAGGGACATTTAACCTAGGTTCTCACACATGGGACAGCTATCTTTCAGCCCCCTCCTACATCATTTATATTTTTATAATAATCAACAATATAAAATAAGTTTTTACTAAGTTATTTAAAAATGACACTTAAATTGTAAAATACTACTATATACACAAATGTCAAAAGGAACTCCCCAAATGTGTAAATAATCAAGCGTATGTTTAATTGGAGAAAAAACTTTAAATTATCATTATGATTAACTCCAAAATTGGGTAAAATATTAGGAAGCCTCAAGGAGTATTCACTGTTCCAGTTTAATATTAAATATAGCTAGGTTAATCAATATTCACAAAAATAAAATTGTGCCCATTTAAAACCTTTTTAGGTTACTGCTTTTCTCTCTCAGTTAATTCTTCATGTGTTAGTCTTTATTCACCAGGATATTGAACGATAATCTTGAAAAAAAATGCTTTCTTTGCATCTTTGAGGTTTTTTTTTTTCATTCTAAGTACAAGTAGAAGCAAGTATGTTCTCCAAATTTGTGCAGAAGAATGTAGCAGGTTGTAAGATGTTAGGGTAGCAAAGATTCAGTGCTGCAAATTTTGACAAACTGGGTTAATCTTTCCCAAGGCTTTCAAGTTCTACACCCACAGCAATTCTCCTGACTCGGGCTTGATGTCAGTCCTTGATTGTGTTTTGATGTTTTTGCAAATCAACAATTGAGTTCAATTTTAAGCAGTCAAAACAGACATTTGTCATTGTGTTTGCATCCTATTTCCTATGGCACCCTGCCCACTTAATCATGGAAGTAGGGGAATTGCTCGCAAGGCAAGAGGGACCAAGGCTAGTAGCTGTGGCTTAGCAAGAATCATGTCACATGTAATTACCATAACTTATAAAGATCATTCCAGCCTCACTGGAATTGTTACTGCACACCAATTGAACTATTCTGGAATGTTTAAGTAAATATTTGCACGCAACCTGAAGCTGTTGAGAATTTCTGCTTCAGTTAGAGTCCTCTCCCTATGAAATATTCAGTACATGAAATGTCTCCAGTGGTGCAAAGTGGTGGGTTTTCTCTCTGATTTGATTAGCAGTGATGATTCTTTCATGAGTTGTGAATGTCCTTCTAGATTAGTATCATCTAGGTTTGTTGGTCTTGTCACGGAAGAAGAAATCTAGGACTCTTATGAACATGTTTAAAGACTGATTTTAACAATATGTAAGTTAAATGTAATTCCATTAAGTTAAATTTAGTCATTCTAGTTGATAACTCGTTTTACAAATCTGATACCCAAAGAGCATAACAGAAACTCAGGATTTAGAAATAATACAAAATGTGATACTGATAGAATTACATTAAGTAGATAAAAAAAAATCATTGAACACACTACATAAATTAACAAATAGTCCTAAAACTGAAATCACAAATAATCTATGTTTAGAATCAGTACAAAATAAACTGCATTTTGCAATACATAAGAGTCATTAAATTCTATACACAAATGTGTATATTTATACACACATAGATATAAATTATATATGTATATATAAAATTATATAAAAAATCTAGTGCCCTATATCTGTATTAAGGCATAATTTTTTGTTAACATATAACTGCATGCTTTATCTCTGTCATTCTTAATAGCAAAGGAAAGGAGTTTAAAATTTATTTATACTTTTGAGCATGACACACAATATTTCATGTATTCTCATTTTAAAGCAAAAATTCCATATATTATTAATGACAATACCTTAAATTGGATTTTGTGAAATTAAATAAAAACAACTCTTTACACAAATACATATTATTCAAAAAATTCTTTTTTAAATTTTATTTATTTTATTTCACAGAGAGAAACACCAGAGCACTGTTCAGCTCTGACTTATGGTGGTGTGGGGGATTGAACCTGGGACTTAGGAACCTCAGGCATTAGAGTCTGTTTGCATAACCATTATGCTGTCTCCCCTGCCTATTATTCAACAAATTCTTATTAGCTAAATGAATGCTTCCCTTAACCCAGTAAAAAAGCAAACTGCATAGGCCATATATAAAATACATAATACTGAGCTAACATGCACATTAAGTATATCTACTTCTAAAATACAAAGTTATTTTAATTCCAATTTTTTTCTAGAAAATTCATCTCTTTGCATTTTAGAAATTATATCAAAATTCAATTAATTACTATATATTAAACTGTATTTTATAAATGGTTATGAACTATTTCCAAATATGACCTACTAGGCCTTGTGCAGCACTTACTTATAGTACTGCCTTAACATGCAGACAATCTAAAAAACTGCTTTAACTGACAGAAAGTGGGCAAATTTATCTGAGAGAACTCGTTTTGGAAACACTGTTAACACATCATTTTAAACAATATTTTGTCATTAAGTGATGATTAAGAAATACAAGCTTTGTTGACTTTGAAATACGGGCAATTAAATGTGTAGTGCTTTCATTAAATGAATGCTTTCGTCTCTAAAGAAAAAATATTTACATCTAAGAGATGTTTCTCCATGTAGCAAATGTATCTTATAAGTATGCAAAGATTATGTTGCATATTTATTTAGGATCAAGAATACTCATTTGGAAAAATTGTAAAAAAATACATGGGGCTGTCCAGGAGGTTTCAAAGTTGATAAAACATAGGAGTTGCATATGTGAGGTCACAGTGTCATATGTCACAGTGAAACTCTGGATATAAATGAATGAATGAATTAATTAATTAATTAATGGAGAATGAACGGACAAATGAATAAATGCAAACCATGTATCATGAGCAAGAGTGAGACAGACATTATTCAAATATCCATATTTTAAACTAAAAATTTAATTTATTATATCATAAGGTATCAAGGTGTCAGTGCATTAGTGATATTCACATATAACAAATTTTAGCATTTTTAAACAAGACTACCTAGTATCTCATACTACTGCAGGTTAAGAGCTCTAGGCAGGGGGTCAGGTGGTAGCGCAGCTGGCAAATCGCAAGGCCCAGTGTAAGGTTCCTGGTTCAAGCCCCTGGGTTCCCACCTGCAGGGGGTCGCTTCTCAAGCGGTGAAGCAGGTCTGCAGGTGCCTATCTTTCTCTCCTCTCTGTCTTCCCTTCCTTCTTGATTTCTCTCTGTCCTATCCAACAACAACAATAGCTATAATAATAATAACAACTACTACAAGGGCAACAAAATGGGAAAAATGGCCTCCAGGAGCAGAAGCAGGAACTTAAGTGTCAGATCACAAACAATATTAAAACAGAATATACGTGATATTAGACTATACATGGAAAATATTCTTTACCTATTATGTGTGATAAAATTTACATACTAGTCTATCGAAATTACTTTTGCATGAATTATGATTTCACTTCTGATAAATGGCATTCTGTTAGCCATAAACAGTAAAGAAGCGAAATTAAAGACAAGATATACATGTGTACATGTGCAAACTCTATGTATACATATGATGAGAAGTTAAGCTCTGGTGATCATTTTTCCTTTAACTGTTATAATGAACACGTCTCAGTATAATCAGTCAAATTCTGGGGAAAAAGAAACTTTGGTGATTTGGGGTAGCACATTAGTATGACATAGTTAATGCAGCATCCTTGTGTGCTCAACTCACTCCCAGGGAGTAATTTTAGCCTTAAGAGAATGCTTTCATTATATCCTAACATGAATTATGTGACACTTTCAAATTATTTCTTTTATCTTACCATTTCCACGACTACTATCAAAGATAAATCCTTAAGTGTGAGAAAACCTATTCTCCTATAATAACTTGAAATTTTACTTCAGTTGAAGCAGTTCAATTAAGTTTCCATTGTCAGATGCACAGTTTGCTAATTGCATGTCTTTGATCTTTAGGTTTCTTCATAGACTGTGCTCTGACAAGTTACTTGTTTTCTCCATCTGCTGGGCACCAGTGTTGGCCACTCAGCAGAGGATCATCAGAGGGAAAGTGCCAGAGAGTGAAGCAGTGGTATACAACAGCTATTAGGGAAACAAACACACCAGCAAATCCTACAGCAGTGCGGAGGTATTTTAAGAAAATGTCTATATCCCTCTCTTTAACCCAGCCTTTTCCTCCAAGATGCCCTTACTTGAAATTTAAAATATGAAATGTAAAAAAGATAATGTCTTCTTAAAAATTTGTTATTTATAAAAAAGAAACGAGGACAAAACCATAGGATAAGAGGGGTACAATTCCACACAATTCTCACCACCAGAGCCCCGTATCCCATCTCATCCCCTGATAACTTTCTTTAACCCTCTGGAAGCATGAACCCAGGATCATTATTAGGTGCAGAAGGTGGAAGGCCTGGCTTCTGTAATTGTTTCCCCACTGAACATGGATGTTGACGGGTCCCAGTCTGTCTCTCTCTTTCCCTTGTGGGACAGGGATCTGGAGAAGCACGTGATACTATGAGCTATAGTTGTAACTCATTCCTGTTTTGATGGGAATCAAATATTTTCAGATTCTCTAATATGACAGAAACAGTTAAAATGTGACTCACATTGTATATACTCATTGTGACAATTTTCTCTCTGAAACATACAGATGAAGGAAGCATTAGCTTTGGAAGTTCAAATGGAAGTCATGAGGACAAAGTGAGTTTGATGTTTGCTAAAAGAACATGAGAAATAATAATGATAGCATAGTCTAACTGTAGAGCACTTCTATGAGATGGCCTTTGCATGAGGTACCTATCGTTTTCTATTTAATGTAATAATCATGACAGTTCTGCCAGATATCACTTTATTCTTAATTTCCTAGGAACATTGTAACAAATTAGCAGAAAGTGAGTGACTTCAAGAAAAAGAAGTCATCTCATTTATGGATGTGAGCCGTGCAAAATAAATGTGATAGTATGAACATGCTTCTTCTGAAACCTGTTGAAGAATCAAACTTGGCTTTTCCCATCACTTGTTTCCCATCACTCGTTTGTCGGTTATTCTTGGTGATTTCTTACTTGAGGTTGCAGACCACCAAGCCTCTGCACATATTACTGTGAGAAAATTGCCTCCTTGTGTGGTTATTTTCACTAACATCTTTCTCCTCTTATTAGAACTCGAGTCATATTGGAAAAGAAACCCACCTTACTGCAGTTTAACCTCATCTTTACTAATCACATCTATAATGAGCCTATTTACAAATAAGGTCATTCTCTAACTAATGAGGGCTAATATACTTCAACATATCTTTTTGAATGAATTAATTCAACTCATCTAATTATTCAGAAGAATTTACTTTCTGGTTGACTAGCCTGAATCTCCAAATGGTTAATTATTAAAGAACATTAGATCAAATTTGCAAACCCTGTCATTTTGTAAGTGAAATGTATTTATGTATTCTCTTCTATACACTGATTAAAGCGATGGTTGAAAACATCGATTATCTACAAAAGTAGACTGTGCATGCATAATAATCCTTCAGTGCAGTAGTTCAGAGATTTTTGAGGACTGAAAATAGGATAGTAAGAAATAACAGTAAGATAGAAGTAAGAAATAACAGATTGATAGAAGGTGTGGTGTTCTGTCATCTACTGTGGATCATAAGAAAGTATACACCAATGACAGCTACAGTCTTGTTAAATAATTTTCTCAATAAAGTGACTTTAAAAATAGATGAATTCAAGAAAAATATCTCCATCAATTCAGAATACTTAATATGGCTCCATATATACATAGCCAAGACTATAAAATCCAAGAAACAGAATCATAAAAAAATTAATGCTCAGATTGTGTGTCTAAAGGATAGTGAGTACTACAAAAGATTATAGAAGTGTGAGTACAAGGCTGAAGAAGAGAGAATCTGAGACAACATGTTCAAGTAAAAAAAAAAAAGACCTTAAAAACACTGTCATGTGGGAGTCGGGCTGTAGCACAGCGGGTTAAGCGCAGGTGGCGCAAAGCACAAGAACCGGCATAAGGATCCCGCTTCGAACCCCGGCTCCCCACCTGCAGGGGAGTCGCTTCACAGGCAGTGAAGCAGGTCTGCAGGTGTCTATCTTTCTCTCCTCCTCTCTGTCTTCCCCTCCTCTCTCCATTTCTCTCTGTCCTATCCAACAATGACAACAACAATAATAACTACAACAATAAAACAACAAGGGCAACAAAAGTGAATAAATAAATTAAATAAATATTAAAAAAAAACAAAAAAAACCACTGTCATGTTTGTGCTTAGCCAAGCGTGCTACTGCCTGGGCTCCTAGACCTTAAATACATAAATTGTGGCCAGGTGGCTACATACCAGCTGAATGTATCTGTTACAATGCACAAAGATCCAGAATCAAGTTTCCCATCACCACCTGCAGGGTGGGAAGTCTCACAATGAGTGAAGCAGAACTGCAGGTCTAGTACTATTTATTTAATTCATTTATTTATTTAATAGGATAGGCTATAGAGTAGGGTAGGATTCGGTAGGGTAGGGTAGGGTAGGGTAGGGTAGGGTAGGGTAGGGTAGGACAGGATAAGGGGAAATTGAAAGGGGAAGGGGAAATAGAAAGGGAGAGAGACATACACACCTGAGCATTGCTTCCCCACACCTGAGGCTTCTCATCTGCAGTTGGGGGCCAGGGGCTTTAATATGGGTCCTTTCACATTGTAAACTATATACTCAACTCAGTGTACCACCTTCCAGTCCTCAGGTCTTTCCTCTCCCCTCCCCTGCTCTCCCCTTCCCTCCCCTCATTTCCCCTCCACTCCCCTTCCATCTCCTCTCCTTTCCTTTTCTCCTCCCCTTTCATTTATGATAGAAAGGGATAGAATCAGATTTTACCTCTTACATTAAACAAAAAATCTGAATATATATATATATATTCAGTTCTCATGATATATATATATATATATATATATATATATCAGTTCTCATGCTATTAAACATATAGATATCCAAAACAAATTTCTTTATTTTATTTTATTTATTTATTCCCTTTTGTTGCCCTTGTTGTTTTATTGTTGTAGTTATTATTGATAGGACAGAGAGAAATGGAGAGAGGAGGGGAAGACAGAGAGGGGGAGAGAAAGACACCTGCAGACCTGCTTCACCACCTGTGAAGGGACCTGCCTGCAGGTGGGGAGCTAGAGGCTCGAACCGGGATCCTGACGCTGGTCCTTGAGCTTAGCACCACCTGCGCTTAACCCACTGTGTTACAGCCCGACTCCCACAAAAACAAATTTCTAACAAGGAGCAGAATATCATCAATGTATGTAAAGAAACTACCCATGGAAGTATAAGTAAATCTCTACAAATGACTCAAGAAAGTTGTAGCTGACATTTATACAAAGAAAGAAACAGTGTTCCCACTAGACAGAAGAAAACTCATGTAACTCAAATGCCATTGGATAGAGTACCAAGGAGGAGATTTAAAAACTGGGAAATAATTAGTGATGGACAAGCAGGGTGCATCTTTTGAATGCCTGACAATCTTGGATTGGATTCTAAAATGGCAAATTTTGTATTGCTGAGTTCTGAATGTGGTTTATTTTCTTACAAATAAACTTGACCTCAAGTCTGGAATGAGTTCATTGCAAACACTTGGATCATTCTGATATTATTTTTAATACTTGTGACTTGAGACCATTGTCCTGCTTACTTCAAAGAAAGGTAACAGACAAAGCCAGGAAACAACTAAATCTTGAATTCTAACTGCAGAATTCAGGGTACTGAGCCATATGGTAGAGGGAGGTCCAATAGGCTGTGAAGAAAAAATGTAATCATCTCAGTTAATACAGAAAAGATTTGAGATAAATACATAATATTCTTCCCTAATGAAATTGAACAAACAATAACTAAAAATGAAATTTCTCAATGTAATAAGCAACTTCTATGGAAACCTCCATCCGCTATTAGACTTGACATTGAAAGACTGAGAGATTAGCTCCTAAAGTAAAAAAGAGAAGAATGTCCACTCATCATTTTTCTTCAATGTCACATTACAAATAGAATCAGCACAAGTGAATAAGAAAATGAAAAGTAGCGATTTGAAAGGAATTTTAAACACTTTTCATACAAATGGCATTGCTAGCAATTTGGAAAATCATAAGAGTGGAAGGAAACTAAAGTGAATTTTTCAGTTTCACTGCCTTGCAGCACACATATCAATTAACAAAAAACCAGTTATTTTTTATATATCTGAACCTTCATAAACAATACTATGAAGTATTCTTTTCTACAGTAATAAGGCTGAACATATATTGTAGAAAAGATGTGAAACACTAGTAAACTGAGACTATAAAACTTTGTAGATACACAACAATGTTCATTACATCCTTGTGTGTCAGTAAAAGCTAAACTCCATCTTAGCAGAAAGTGAATAATAAAAAATGAGAATACAAAAACAACAGGGGCAACAAAAGGGAAAATAAATAAATATATTAAAAAATTTAAAAATTGAGAATACAGCATAATATAATATTTTCATATAATAGTATATTGCTCAACATTATGAAGAGATAGACTGGGGTCAGGAGACAGTTCACCCTTTAGAGAACACACTTTACTATGTGAAGGAATCTAAATTCAAGTCCTAAGCACTATAAAGGGGCACCATTCAGGGTGGTGAAAAAATTCCATATCATTTTTTTTTTTTACTTAAGGGTTAATGGTTTACAGTATAGTTGTTGGCACATGGATACAATATCTCATCCCACATGATAGGGACTTGCAAAAGGCTCTCATCCCCACCCTAAATCATTTTCCACCATCATGATCCAGGATTTCAAATTGTTCCTCAAGCTCATCCTTACCCTTCCTTCCCAGAGTCCTTTGCTTTGATATAATACACCAAGCCCTGCAAGGGCTTTAATTTGTGTTTCCCCTTTCTGTTTTTACTTTTTAAGTTCTCCTCATGAGTGAGACCATCCCATGTGTATTCTTCTCTTTCCTGTTTATCATACTTTACATAATTCTGTCTAGCTCCATCCAAGATGAGGCAAAGAAGATGACCTCAACATTTTTAAAAGCTGAGTAGTATTCCATTTGTGTATACATACCACAACTTTCTTAGCCACTCCTCTATTACTGAACACCTGGGTAGCTTCCAAGTTTGGGCTATTACATACTGGGCTCCTATAAACATAGGTATGCATAGATCTCTTTGGATGGGTGTGTTTGTTTCGTTAGGATATATCCTAGGAGAGGAATTGCTGGGTCATAAAGTATCCTTTTCCTCAGGAGAGGAATTGCTGGGTCATAAAGTATACTTTTGTACCACCCTGAGAGTTCTCCAGTCTGATCTCCACAGGGGTTGAACCAATTTATTTTCCTACCAGCAGTGCAGAAATGTTCCTTTACCCCCACAACCTCTCTAACATGTCTAGTTAATGGCCTTCTGAAGTATGACATTCTTACAGAAGTGGAGTGTTATCTCATTATTGTTCTTATTTGAATTTCTCTGATGAACAATGACTTAAGATTTTCTTTCATTCCTTAAGAAGTCTCTATGATTTCTTTTGCTATGCAGAAGCTTTTCAATTTGAAGTAATCCCATTGGATTATGTTTTGTTTGTTTTTTTCTTGCAATTGAATCTTTCTCATTAAAAATAACTTTAAAACTTAGATCAGAGTTCTGTCAATATTTTCTATTTTTTAATTGAGGTTAATGGTTTACAGTGTAGTCATTGTCACATGCATACAAAATTCCTGCTATTAGCTGGAAGTATGGATCAACCTGTCAACACTCATGTTCAGTGGGGAAGCAATTACAGAAGCCAGACCTTCCACCTTCTGTACCCCACAATGACCTTGGGTCCATACTCCCAGAGGGATAAAGAATAGGAAAGCTGTCAGAGAAGGGGCTGGGATATGGAGATCTGGTGGTGGGAATTGTGTGGAGTTGTAACCCTCTTATCCTATGGTTTTGTCAATGCTTCCCTTTTATAAATAAAAAATAAATATAAAAACAAAAAAATTCCTGATAAGGGAAAAATTGAAATATTAAATAAAGCAAAACTTCAGTAGTAAAAAAAAATCATTATGCACTCAGCCCCCACAATTCTCATCCACCTCTATCTACCATTCTTCCTTGAGTTCCTTGCTTTGATTTAATACATCTGGCAGGGAGAGACAGCATAGAGGTTTTGCAAAAAGACTGTTCATGTTGAGGCTCCTAGGTTCCAGGTTCAATCTTCTGCACCAGCATAGGCCAGAAAAAAAATATATTTTCTTTATGTAATACATATGTTTCATGTTTCATTTACCTATCATTCACACTCCCACCAGCAATGTAGAGTGTCCCTTTTGATCTACATCCTCTCCAACATCTGTTGTTGCTATCTTTTCTTTAATATAAGACATTCTCACAGGTATCAAGTGTTATCTCACTGTTCTCTTTATTTGCATTTCTCTGAGAATCAGTGACTGAGTACATTCTCATGTGTTTGTTGACCTTCTGGGATCTCTTCTTTTATAATGTTTCTGTTCATTTCCTCACTTCATTTTCTTATGGGATTGTTTTCCTGGTGTTAAGTTTAATGAGCTCTTTATGAATTTTGGTTATTAGTCCCTTTTCTGAAGTTGCATAAATATCTTCTTTTCATTCAAAGTTATAGCATAAAGTTGTGCATACATACCTAGTAAATTCTAAATAAAGTGTTTAGGTTTGTTATTAGTATTAGAAATGCTACATTCTTAGTTTTAATAAAGCATTTTTTATCAGAATATTGAAGAGCAATACACAATGCTACAAACCAGCTCTCTCTAGAAATGGCCAGGTTGTCTCCAGCATACTTATATCATTTTATATTCTCACCATTGTTGAATAAAAGACCATTCATTCCAAAATCTCAAAATTAATATATAATATTTTATTGATATTTTCAGTTATACAGTGCTTTTATTATATATGATTAGACAGACTATGACCCACATAGTCAATGACTGCCACCTCTCCAGATTCAAAGGAGGTCTCGAAACTTTACATCAGGCTCAACCTGACGCTGTTGACTGGCTACAGAAGAAGGGCAAATGCTAGAAGAAGAAATATGATTAGTGCTTCAAATCACCCAGCACAGTATTCTGTCTCTCTGCCTCATATATATGCCCTATAAAACATATGTATAACGTTCACTGACTAAAAACTTCTTGAGATCGCAATATATGTTTAATATTAACAAGCAATGCCATACTTCCTTCCAGAATGCCTTTACCTGTACTTCAGCAGTTGTGAGTTCCTATTTCCTATCTCTTAATCAAAACTTTCATTATTGAATTCTTATAAATTCAGAATCTCTTTGTAATTTTAATTAGAGAGTTTCTGACTGCCTGTAACTCTGAGCTTCTCTCCATGATAATTATAGCACTTCAAATTTCCTCTTCAAGGAGTTGCCCGTTTTCCAGTGATGACCGTATTTTTCCCATGATTCCTACTTTCTTTCTTATTTAAAAGGATTTCTTCGACCAGCTCAGCTATTGTTCCCTTGTTTCTTTTTAAATATTAACATGTGTTTTCTTTTGATGTGTCATCCTTGTTGTATTTCCTTCACTGTAATCAGTTTTCTTAATTAGCAGGCAGTCAAAACCAGTATTTTTAATGAAAAAAGATTATGTTGAGTTTGTTGTCAGTGATTTTGACCCATGACTGCACTCTGCATATGGCAAAAGGGATAAAGCTCCTTCCTTATAGTCAAAAACACAATATTGAAACTCATCTCACTTTTAAAACAGATATTTATCATTACTTCTGATACTTAGTTGAGTGACTAAAAAGAATATGAATAAGTAGAGAGGTAAATAAATTAAGATTTGTGGTCCAGGAAATGAAGCACTGGGTAAGGCACTGGTCTCTCAAGCATGAGGTCTCGAGTTCAGTCCCCAGCAGCATATGTACCAGTGATGTCTGGTTCTTTCTTTCTCTCTTCTTAATTTTCTCATTAATAAATAAAATCTTTTTAAAAATAAAATAAATTAAGACTTTTGTTTTCTCTTCAAAAATCATGGATAAAAAGGTTTCATTTTTTCTTTTGTTTTGTTTTTCATAGAAAAAGGCATCCCTAAATTAAGGTTAGTTGGAGTGGAGAAAACAAAAGGAGAGATATAGCAATTGTGTACAGTGAGTCAATATATGCAGCAGGCAAGTAGAAAGACCTAAAAAGTCACCATAAAGTTCCTAATGAAATAGTTTCTACTTAGACCTAGATACCTTCCTCACCTACTTCCTATTATACTTCCCTCAGTCACTCCAAAGCTAACATTATCAAAGTAAGGACAACAAAAGCTGAACAAGGGAATGATATTGGCATACTTTAATGATGACTCTTTAGTCACTATCAGGCCACTCCAACAGCTGGGGCCCTCGTCAGGGAGTCCTGAGATTCCCACACAAACATGATGGACCTAGACCTCTAATAGATCTCTCTCTCTCCATTATCACTGGTTTTCTCCATCAGGAACAACACAATAGACCCCATTGTGGGCCTCCATAGGACCTTTCCCTGAACATGGATCAGCAATGGTAGAGAATGTTCCATCCTCCAAAGGGAGGCTGGACAACTTACTCTATGTTCCACCTGAGGAAATGCGAGCTCAGATCTACAGGGATGCACAGGTCACACAGGCCCCTAAGCTGAATATGGTCCCCAGAGCAACTTGATGGAGTCTATATTCAACAATATTCATACACCTTTCCCATTTTGGGAGCTACTCTTTTCCCTGATGCAGCTTTCTAGCCCTTTTTCCAGCCATGACATCATCTCCCCAGACAACAACTTGGGTCCACCTGCATATCAGAGGTCAGGCTCAGGAAAAAAACAGTATAGTCATAATAAGAACTCTCCTTTAAAAAGAGAATATTGTGGTCATTGAGGCAGACCAGCGGTAAAGCATAGAGCTTGCATGAGGTCTGCTGGAGGACCCAGGATAAATCCTTGACAGTGAATATGATGGAGGAATGCCCTGGTTTCTCTTTCATAAACTAAATAAATTTTTGAAAAAGAGATTTAATTTTAAAGCACATTATTTGCATAAGATTTATTTAGCAAAATTATATCAAATAGGGATATATAGTCAGTGAACAGTATTCTTTATAGAGATAAAACATATGTTAGCAATAGCAATTGTCTAATGAAGTTTCACTACTCAGCTCAGAAATGTTCAAGCTATAACCATTAAACATATGCCAAAGACACAGAAACATAACAACTATGGTAGGAAAGAAAATTAAGATGGGAGAGTGAAATATAAAAGACCTTTACAGAGGCACATAGGGAACTGCAAATTTAATTATAATCATCATGTTTTATTATGATATATTCAGGATTATCTTCATTGCAGTTAGAGGAAATGAATAATAGCCAGAATCATTTTACAAAGGAAAGTTTGTTAAGACAAAATTTTATAGGAAAGATCATTTATTCAAATGGTCACTACTAATTCCACCTCAAAACTGATTACAACCAGAAAGAATTTACCTTCAGGCCAAGTGGTGGAGCACCTGGTTAAGTGCACCTGTTCCCATGGGCAAGGCCATAGATTCAAGTCTCTTTTCCCTACCTGCATAGGGGAGGGGGTGAAGCTGGACTGCAGGGATCTCTTTCTCTATCTCCCCCTCAATTTCTCTGTGTCTCTATCCAATAATATATACTGATTTTATTTTTTTTTAAAGAATCTACCTTCTAAAAGTTTTCTTCTTCTATGGACTTTTATATATAGTGGGTTCTCCAGAAGATTCTGTGAGATGGACATTAAAGTGTCAAATGTATAGGAGCCAGTATTGTGAAGATAAGAGTGAAGGTTAAGCACTCACATTATAATGCCCAATCCCCTGGTCCCCACCTGCAGGGGGAAAGCTTTACAAGTGGCGAAGCAGGGGTGTAGGTGTCTCCATCTCTCTCCGTCTCTACTTCTCTATGTCTCTATCCAATAATACATTTTTTAAAAAGAGTGAAGAATTAGAATTGGGAACAGAAAAAAGTAAAACTGTGATGCAGGTCAAACTTTATCTTGGTCAGTTTGGGAAAGGAGATCTTGAGAGTTTGAATTTTATCAGAATTACACATGATAGGACTAAAGCAATCAAACCTTTTAGTTAATCACTGGATGTAGTTTTGCCTGAGAAAGTGATTTCAGCAAGGTTAACTGTGGTCATCCATGCAGCTGAAGAGACCAATATCTAGAGGCAGTTAATTTACTGCAGTCCCAGCATGAAATATAATTTTTTAAAGACCTGGGTGGCACATATAAATATCTGCCTCTATTTTCCATTTGGATTTATTGAAGGCAATTCTTCATATATGTTTGTGAATCAGTCATGGAATATCTGACAATAATGTATCATATCAGGATACACATTTAAAAAAGAAACTGTAGAAGTGAATTATAAGAAGATCCAATTGATGTCTCATATTGCACCACTCAGAAAACAATGACCCATTAAAGACAAATTTGAAGTATCAGAAAAAAATTATAGGGGAATATTCTGTAAAATCCATGGCTTTTTTACTTTGCAGAAACAATTCAACGAAGTGTTTGTTTGATTCATACTATGCATTCCTGACAATGAATATTTTTCTTACAGACTATTCCCTTAGAAATGTTTTCTGATACTTGAATCAGATTCCGTGCCCATAGGTCAAATTAGTCATTCTTAGCATTTTATAAGCTTATTGATGTAGAGACTGGTCAATATCCCAGTGGCAAAAAAAGGCAAACCCATTCTTGGAAAACATATATATGAACACACACACATATATATATGTGAGAACACACACACATACACATGTGTGTGTGTGTGTGTTTGTGTGTGTGTGTGTGAACACAATCACTACCTTACCAGAATTAATAGAATCTAATGTAAAAATTTGCCACCAAATTGCCATAAGGTATCCTCCAGGAATACTTTTTTTGAGTTTCACCATGTTATCTACTACTGGCAAAATCAATCCTCTTTGCTACATGTAGTTTATTCTGCTGTGCATTTTTTTCTAATACAGTAGCCTCTCTATTATATATTTACATATCAACATTGGTTTAGCCATCAGAAAACGCAAATTGACATCATACTAGTTGAGTAGTTTTATTTTACTTAACTGCTAATGATTTTTTTCCATTATGAGAATCTCTGGTAGGCAATTACATATGATAGAAAGCAACTTAATATATGCTAACACACGTATCCACAAGAATGTATCTCATAATGCTATTTTCCCCACTTCCCCATCTTTTGCCTTCCAAGATCTCTCCCTGATCTGTCTCTATGAATGTATCTACACTCTAGCTTTATTCTTTATTTCCCACAAAAATTGGGAAATCAGGTATACTGCGCAAAGCACTTCCTAGTCTACCGATTTTCAGACTCACCTCTCAGCAATAATATAAATTGTTCATTTTATATGATTCACACAGTGGTCCATGTATCACATAGCTCAGACTGATTCTTCTAATTTAGGGAACTATGTGAAATTCTCCACCACCATTGGCATGAACTAGGGAGGGTATCCTGCTATAGCCCCTGACACATCTTGAGATCTGTACATTTTTATCTTTTTGTAGACAGCACAGGTGCAACTACTTGACATTTACTTTGGAGGAGACGTCCCAGAACACTCCTAATTACTGCATTCCTAAACGTCAGATTCCTCAATAATCACATGGCTGATGTCTTACTCTCTGGAACGTGTGTGCCTTATCAAATGTTTAAGCATGCTAGCCATGTGTTTCTTATAAAACTCTATCGAAATAATATCTTAATTTAGTCAATGTGATGTCCTGCAGTATGCACATGTGATCCAGATACCTTCTGACTCTATTATAATAGAAAGCACTATCAAGATGACCATAACATTAAATCAATATAGCTGTTCATTGTATGTGAATGTACACAACTTCTGACCTTTTATTAGATTGAGATAGAAAGTACCGTATTCACTCAATCAAAGGTCAAATATCATGCCCCTTGGCTATAATAACCTTCTCTAGCAAAAATACTATATCCTATTACTTCCCCACCCCCATAGGTCTGGTTATCTTCAAGTATCTATCTGGTTTATACAGAAGTTTAACTATTAAACTAAATAATATTATTACACATGAGATGGATTACCACCTCTGCACACTTTAGATCTTTAAGGTGACAGTAATTTCAACATGAGACCTCTAAAAATTTACCAACATGACAAGAGAATGATCTAGTTTCAAAGATTTCTATTTGATTTTGCCATTTGAAGGCTCTTATCTCAAGAAAGCACATAGGAAACCTATCTCTGTGAATGTTTCTCTATGAAATTCTGTAAATTTTAATTAAGCCCTGACTGACTCCCCACCACCCCCAGAGCTTCTAATGGCATCTGGGTCTTCTCCCATTCTTCAGTTCACAGTTTCCCACATAGGTGCCTTTAGAGAAGTAGTATTAGGTTAATACACTTTTATAGTTGATTTGGAGTTGTAGAATCCATTGTGTGAATGCAGGTGTTTCTTCAGCTCATTAATTTGGTGCACAAAAAACATGATCAAGTATGAAAAGTGGGACAGAGGTCATGAATAAAACTGTGATTTTATCTTCAGCCTTCTGGTTATAGATCCTTGATATCTTCTCCTGGTACCTCTACCTACTTATTTGCAGTTGGAGTTGTTTGTTCAAGATTGTGGTACAGGTTCCATTGATCACAAGCTGAACTATAAGTTCTCTGATTTCTAGAATTTAAGTGTTTTGATTGTTATATATTATTTTGAGATCTTATAATCCCCATTTATGTCAGATTTGTTCTGCAACAGTCTTCTTACTTCCACAGCATTGATCTGATAGAGGAGAAAACCATTTAGATGAAAATGAATGTGTTTCACCAACACATTTACTGTGCTTTAAGTAGTGTGTTTGAGGTCTGGTTCTCCCGTAGAACACAGTCTTCTGACAGATTTTAAAACTATGCATCAGATATTCACATTCCTGAATTTCATTGTGCTTCTACCTTGTCGTTCATGAAATTTGTAGCAGTTCAACTTCACTTCACAAGGGGCATTGTTTTATGCATATTCACGGTGATCATTCTAATAGTGGCTGTACTGCATCTGCTTGTGTGAAAGCCAATGGCACAAACGATCTTACTCTAGAAACAACTGTTGTCTCACCATGCGAGTCCCTTTTAGGAATAAGAGACTATACAATACTAATTTTCCACAAGTGTATTTTTTTTAAAGATTTTATTTATTTATTAATGAGAAACATAGGAGGAGAGAGAGAAAGAGCCAGACATCACTCTGGTACATGTGCTGCTGGGAATTGAACTCAGGACCTCATGCTTGAGAGTCCGATGCTTTATCCACTGCGCCACCTCCCGGACCACCACAAGTGTATTTTTTTAACTAGGTGATTTTTGATTTATAGTATAGTCTATAGGCACAATCTCCCATCTTCTCTTGATACTTGCTCCCTCAACCTAGGGCCTCTCCCTCATTGTACACCAGAGCCCTAGTGTGTCCCTTCATCTCATCCTTTTTCCTTCTTTCCTTTGCTTTGTTTTTTACTTTGGTACAATACACCACACTCAGTCCAAGTTTCATCTTATGCTTTCCTTTATTTTTCTTTGGCTCTCTATAATTTTCACTGGGAACCTAGGTGTACAAGCATAATGTCTTATTCGTGGAGCCATCTTCCTGGGCACATACGTAAATCTTGTAATAGTTTATTACACATACCCTTTGTGATATAAAGGTATGTGTTATGTCTGTATGGCATATACATATATAAAGTTCAGTATATGTGTAAATAATAGAGATTGGTAGAAAATAAATCTCTCTCCAGAACTTAGTTGTTGATGTTAACTTTTTATTTTTTAGTCATTTGCAGGGCTATACTGCTTTAGACCCACTTTTTGAAGATAGAGACAGAAAAAGAGAGGGAGAAAAAAACATCACAACACAGTAGTGAAACTTCCTCCAGTGCAGAGGTGGTTGAACTTGAAGTTGGCCTTCTTCCATTTGAGCTATCTTTCTGGCTTCTTGGTAAGTTTTAAGTTATAATATTTTTAGAGCAAAACAACAAAAATGTGCCCTGCATTGTATACTTGGTTTGCTACATTATTTTATTTCCTTGAGATAAACTGTTCTATTGAGCAAACTGTTCTTTTATGATAAAATACTGAATATAAAAGTGTGACTAAGAAGAGCCATCAATTGAAACTTCTGCTATCTATTTAGTCAACAGCACTTGTCAGACTTCTGTGTACTAAGATGATGAAGTGGATGACACATGAGAAATGTATCATACAAATCTACTTTTGAGACAACGTGAAGATGGGGCATTATTATGATGTTGTAGGAAAGGTTTGTATCCAATGAAACCAGGATGAAATATAATGTGATACTAGTAGAATATACATACATAAAAATATTCTCAAAATAATATAAAAAGAATATCACGATTCTAAAAAGTCAATCATAATTCAAGAATTTGAGTTGTAGGAGCAGAAAAAGTTTCCAAATTCTTAAGAGGAAAATGTTGTTTGATTATTAAGATAGTAGTTCTACTTGAATATGACATAGCAATACATACATTTAAACAAACTTCAAATGTGTTTTTATTTCTGCTTGCTGTTACTGCATAACGATGCACAAAGTAGATAGTACATAATCAGTTATAGAAATTTTGATTATAATATAGCAGAGTTACATTCTTTTCCCACAATATTTGTGACCAAAGAAGGGAACACTGACTGGTGGAGATAGACTCACCAGGATTGTTTAAATAGCTAGCAAGTAGGGTTGCTCAAATAGCTAGCAGCTGAAAAACCTGAAGGCCAGGAATTCACATTTCTATGTTTGGGCTGAAAAGACTCAGAGAAGGGAGTGTATGGTCTCCCCAGTGATTTAGTGTTTTTAGCATGATGACTAGGTTCTAGGAGAAAGCTTTCTTAGAGAGTGCTCATTTTAGAAGAACTAGGAAGAAGATGACCTAGCCTTGGGTGGTATATATCAATTATGCCAATTTTCTAGTACTGAAATATTCAGTCTTGTCAAAATACAATGTATTTTGAGGATACAGATTGTAACTCTCAAGGAAAGAGTTATATTTTAAAACTTACTTAGGTAATTTTAAAATAATATGGACTGCTTTGTTTTAAAAATATTTTTACTTACTTATTATTGGATAGAGACAGAGAGAAATTGAGAAGGGAGTAGAGATAAGGAGAGAAGAAGACAGAGAGACACCTGCAGCCCTGATTCACCATTTGTAAAACTTTGCCCTTGAAGGTAGGAATCAGGGGTTTTAACCTGGGTCATTGCACACTATAACATGTGTGCTTAACCAGATGTGCCACTGCCTAGTCCCTTTATATTTGTGAATGCAGGGACCAGGCAGTGGTTGATGTACCTGGTTAAGCGCATATATTACCAAGAGCAAGGGCCTACTTCCAGCACCATATCCCCACCTGCAGGGGGTCCACTTCAAGGAGGTCTGCAGTGGTCTTTCCCTCTCTCTATTTCCTCAACCTCTCTCAATTTCTCTCTGTCCTATCCAATGAAAATTAGAAAGAAAAACAAAAAAGAATTAGTCTACCTGCAATAAAGTGTGATCAAGTTGATGTTAGTTATAAGAAAATATATCAATTGTGTTAGAGAAGAACTGCTGGTAATGGTTTTGTTAACTGTAAAGCCATGTATATTTGGATGCAAATTTAATAAATTAATGATTCAAAACAGTACTTTCAGATAAATAACTTAGGACTTTTGGGAGACATGGCCATGGAGTAGCCTGGAACTGAACCAATCTCCCCCAAAATAACAATTATCTACAACTCTGGAACTTAACAAAATTCACCAACTACAACTGAGACATCCACAGAAGCACCGCAGCCTCAAGTGGGTGCTCCCAGAAGTAGCTGGGGTAAAAATAGGTGAGGGGAAGGAAACCAAACACAAAGACTTAAGAGCACCAGCAGAGGCCTGCCCCCTGCCCCACCCACACACTGCACTCCCACTGCTGCAGTAGATAACTAGCTAGTATCCACAGGCCATCTGACAAAGAGTTAAGAGCACCAGCAGAGGCCTGCCCCCCCCCCACACACACACACTGCACTCCCACTGCTGCAGTAGATAACTAGCTAGTATCCACAGGCCATCTGACAAAGAGTTAAGAGCACCTGCAGAGGTCTGCCCCCACACACACACACTGCACTCCCACTGCTGCAGTAGATAACTAGCTAGTATCCACAGGCCATCTGATAAAGAGTTAAGAGCACCAGCAGAGGCCTGCCCCCCCACACACACACTGCACTCCCACTGCTGCAGTAGATAACTAGCTAGTATCCACAGGCCATCTGACAAAGAGTTAAGAGCACCTGCAGAGGCCTGCCCCCCCCACACACACACACTGCACTCCCACTGAAGCAGTAGATAATTAGCTAGTATCCACAGGCCATCTGACAAAGGAGGAGCACAGTAGAAGGAAACGCCACGACGTGAGTTTGGGAATGTCAAAACGTTAGATGCTGAAATGTGAGAAATTTCTTTAAAATTTAGCAGGTAGAAATAGTATGAATTTAGCTGGTCTATTTAAATTCTCCTTTCCAGAAATGCACACATGTATACGGCACATATGTGACATAGTAGAATAACAGATCATAAAATAATGCTTTACTACTTTGCGTGTCATAATCATGATGTTCAAATAGTCATATATATATATATATATGACTATATATATATATATATATCATCAAATATATATATATATTTGAGACTCTCATAAACAAGGACATGAGGAAGTCAGGGAACATCAGGCTTGCATATGTGAGATCACAACTCTGCAAGATGGCCTCTGTCAGACTCTCTCTTTCATACAATATATGAATCAAAAAAATAAAAGCAAAACAGCTATCTCCATATTAGATTTAGGACCCTTTGATAATTTTAGACTTGATGTTGACCCCTCCAGTCATGTAGTCTCACATAAGAGTGAAAAAGTAAAATGTAAGTGGGTGGGGGAGAGGAAGACTTAAAAAGAAGAAATTTTCAACTATTTATTTTACTTTTTCATTTTCTCTATTGGAGGAGTAATGGTTTATAACCAACAGTAAATTCAATAATTTGTATATGCATAAAAATTCTCAGTTTTCTACGTAACAATTCTACCCCTCATTAGGTCCTTATGTCACTTTTTAGTGTGTTCCAAGGATTTAAATTTAAAGATTTTTAAAACTAATGTTTTAATATGAAATAGAAAGAACAAGTGAGAGGAGGGGAGAAGGGGAGGGAAGGGAAGGGAAGGGAAGGGAAGGGAAGGGAAGGGAAGGGAAGGGAAGGGAAGGGAAGGGGGAAAGGAAAGGGGAAGGGAGGGGAGGGGAGGGGAAAAGAAAGGAAGGAAAGGGAAGGGGAGGAGGAGGGGGAGGGGAAGGGAAAGGAAGGGAAGGGGAAGAGTAGGGGGAGGGAAGGGGAAGGGAAGGGAAGGAAAGGGGAAGGGGAAAAAGGAAGGGAGGGGGAAAAGGAAGGGAGGGGAAAAGGAAGGGTAAGGGATACCAGAGCACTGCTCAGCTCTGGCATATGGTGGTGCTAAGGACTGAACCTAGGAGCACAGGTCCTCAGGCATAAGAGTTGTTTTCATCACCATTATGCTGTCTCCTCAGCCCTTTCAACTGTTCCTATATTCTATATGAAAAGCACAATTCCAATGAAAATAATTTAAATAAATGTTCTTAATTATGTATTAATTATGGAAAGATACTTTCAGAACATATTGTGTAATAGGCTGAAGCAATGAGATAGTAAGTTGCTATAAATAATATATACAAATGGTTGTTATTTTTCAATGCATTGGCATAATAAAGCCTTACATTAAACATCTTCAGAATTGATGATGAGAAATGACAAAAAAGAACTCTGAAAGAACAATTTCAGCCATACCCATTCTTTATGACTCTAGAAGTAAAAACACTGTGAAATCTCCTCCTTGAACAGCATTTCTGTTTCCTAACATAGTGTCTGTTAGTGAAGTGCAGTTTCCCATTAAGCTTTTTTAAAATTTATATCAAGTGCTAAATCAAAAACTGACCCAACGTATTTAAGCAATATGTGTTATAAAATTATTCTATAGACATATAGATTTCCAGGCCTTATTATTTGCCAAATGTATATTTTAAGTGTCAAATAACGTCATCTAACTGCAACTTCTTTGTAATAAAGTGCTTATAGATTAGCACAACTAAATATTTTAAAGCATAATACAACATGATTTAAGTAGAATATTAAAAATCCATATACATAATGTATTGTTTAAAAAGCTATCATGTTGCTGTTCACATATTATGAGTGTGCATAAATTATTAATTATTAAACATAAACCATTTTAAAAACTGACCCACGGAAAAGTTACCAAAAATATAACCTAGTTAGAAAAAGTTATTCTTACTGAATAGTTTTAACTTTACAAACCTACATCTTAAAATTAGCAATTGCAATAAAAGGCATTTTGATTTATTTCAACATAAGTACTGTCTATTATAAATAAAAGCCTGTTCTAACATCTGCTCTGTGTTTTATTATCATTATTGTGATAGGTACAAAGAGAAATAGAAGGGAAAGAAAGAGGAAACCAGAAGGGGGGGGAGAAAGAAAAAACCCTGCAGCACTGTTTCACCAGTCATGAGCTTCCCTCCTGCAGATGGAATTTGAGCCTAGATTTTCCCTCCTATGGTAGGTAACGTGCGCTCTATCAGGTGCTCCACTTCCTAGCCCCTCTGTTTTTGTTCTTATAACAGTAAGCTAGTAATTATTTAGCAATTTTTTTTTTTGTAACAAGTTACCAATTTATTTAAAATTTAAGCATCTGCAATGGTGACTTCACCTCAACTGCCGGCTCAATACTGATGGAAGTCATCTGATTAACAATCTCAGAAGGACTGTGAAAGTCAGTGATTTGCTTGTGGATCCTCATCTGGAAGCGATCCTAAGTTTTAGAGTCTTGGTCACAGGGGATTTTCCTTGTAGTGATTCTCAGAGTCTTGGTAGGCGTCTGAACCGGCCCTTCACTTTCAGATTCTTCTCTTTCACACCCCTGATCAAGTCGGCACACACTTTCTCCAGGGACTTCACATTGCCGCTGGTCAGTGTGATCCTGATGCGGTGGGTGGCAGCCTCTGGCTCCACCCGGGTCTTCCCGGTATCTTAAAAGGCCTTGGCTGCTGTAAGGCTTCCTGAGGGAATTGTTCCTCCGCGAGAGCAGAGGTGAGTCAGGAGAAGGAGAGAACGAGAGCTCCACCTCACTAGCTACAACTCCTTCCGCAAAGAGCAAAAATTGATTTTCTTAAGTGAAGTAATAAAATAATATAAAAACTCCTAAAAATCAGACAAGCAGATAGTAATCTATGTAAAAATGCTAAATTGAAATTAGCAATTTGATAATAAAATAAAGAACTCAAATCATTATATTTAAGAAAATAATAGGCATGAATTTTTACCATGTGCTTTAATTGCTTAGCAAGGCACACACTTCACCAGGTGAGCTATCTTCTGACCCCCACATATTTTGCTTGAGGAAAATATTCCATTGTACCATGATGGCATTGCAGTAGTAATGATAGATGGAAAGAGTAACGACTGGCAGAAGGTAGAAAATGATAAAAAAAAAAAAGATAAATGCAAATGTTGAATGAATATGATATAGAGACACATGAAATATCTAAAACACATGTACAAATGTGATTATCGAACTTCCTATTTTAAACATTTTAGTTTCTCCAGTTATGTATTTATCTACTTAATATTAAAAACTCCATGTTAATGATAAAATGATACAATGCTACAGCAAATGATACACTGAATTGCGATGGTATGATTATGTTCATTTTGTTTGCTTTCTTTTACAGAATGCTTTCATATTGTCATATTTGAGTTTTCTGTATTTTATAATATTTTACTCATGTCATGTATTTTTCCAACAGTTAGAATATAAATAATTTCCCATTTTGTTTTAATATTTTTGGTTTTTGTTTTCCTGTACTTAGTCATTAATTCATGTCCATCTGTGTAGTGATCAGTCATTAAATATTAGATGCACAGATGCATTTGATAATTTTTGAGTTTTCCCAGCATCCTTTCTCTATACACTGACTAGAGTCTAAGGCTTTTGGGGTTTCACATAGCCGCAAACTACTAGGCTGATTGTCCCAAAGTAACTGCATACACAGCTTAGTTGTGTCAAGGTGGAACTGTGGATAGAAGGCCATAGAAATGGCTGAGGAAGCTGTGGTATATTTACTCAGTGGAATACTACTCAGCTATTAAGAATAATAAACCCACCTTCTCTGACCCATCTTGGATGGAGCTAGAAGGAAGTATGTTAAGTGAGTTAAGTCAGAAAGACAAAGATGAGTATGGGATGATCCCACTCATCAACAGAAGCTGAGAAAGAAGAACAGAAAGGGAAATTCAAAGCAAGATCTGACTAAATTTACACCAAAGTAAAAAAAAAAAAATCTCTGGGTAGAGAGTGAGAATAGATGTTCAGCTTCACTGGGGTGGAGGGGAGTGGGGGATCAGGACACACTCCTTTGGTGGTGGGAATGGTGTTGATGTACACTCATATTAACTTGTAGTCTTAAATTAAAGAACTAAAAAAAAAAAAGAAGAAGAAGAAGAAGAAGAAGAAGTAGGGTGGTCCCCGGGAGGTGGCGTAGTGAATGGAGAATTGGATTCTCAACCATGAGGTCCTGAGTTAGGTCCCTGGCAGCACATGTACCAGAATGATGTCTGCTTCTTTCTCTTTCTCCTATCTTTCTCATGAATGAATAAATAAATTTTTTAAAAATGGGGGGAGGAGTTGGGCTGTCGGACAACGGGTTAAGCGCACGTGGTACCAAGATCAAGGACCAGGTTAAGGATCCTGGTTCGAGCCCTTGCTCCCCGCCTGCAGGGGAGTCCTTCACAGGCGGTGAAGCAGATCTGCAGGTGTCTATCTGTCTCTCCTCCTCTCTGTCTTCCTCCCCTCCTCTCTCCATTTCTCTCTGACCTATCCAACGATGGCATCTGTAAGAACAACAATAATAACTACAACAACAATAAAAAAAATAGCAAGGGCAACAAAAGGGGAAATAAATATAAAAAATTTTTTAAAAATTTTAAAAAAGAAGGCTATAGAAATAGGTACTTCTTAACATGTAACACTACTGTATAGAAACTATTCTTAATATATCATTATATACCTCTATATATTATCATCATTCTGATTTTATTGTATACATAAAGCTATTATATGTTTCACATTTGAATAAAAGATCTACTGAGAAAGTGTTTTAGAAATCAGGGTCAGTAGACTATGAAACTGAATTAAGATTATTTATTACTCTCAAGAGACTAAACCCAAAGCCAGGAGGTGGCCTACCCAGTTGAATGCACAGATACCCTGCACAAGGACCCGGGTTCTGCCTCCTGTCTCCACCTGCTGCAGGGGACATTTCATAAGTGGTGAAGCAATGCGACAAGTTCTCTCTTTCTCTTTCCTTCTCTATCTACCCTCCCCTTAGTGATTTATTTATATCTCCATCCAATAAATTAATATTTTTAAAGACTCTGGAAAATCATAGAAACTTCAAAAAGAGAGAGTAAACCCTAATGAGATAGGCAAAAAAAAAATTTTAAATATTCAAAAAGTATATCTACATGTATGGGTATATGAATGTATATTACAACTAGGGAGATGGTTTCTTTTAGTGACAAACTAATCTACCTGTGAAAATGAGATGGCAACAATGTTAAAAGTGAGTCAAGTAGAGGGGGCCAAAGAGTGGCACCCCTGTTGAGCTCACACATGGCAGTGCACAGGGACAGGGTTTGAGCCTCTGCTCCCCACCTGCAGAGGGAAGGCTGCATGTGCGGTGAAGCAGGTCTGCAGGTACATTTCTCTCCCCTTTTGTATCTCTCCATCCCTTCTCAATGTCTCTGTTTTATCAAATAAAAATAGAAAAATAGAAGGGAAAAAGAGCCGCCAGTGCAAAGAATTTATACTGTAGCCACCAAGCCCCAGTGACAACACCAGAGGCAAAAATAAAATAAAACAAACAAACCTAATGGAATAAAAGAGACCAAGAAAACCACCTTTATCTGACAGAAAATTAGGTAAAGAACAAATTATAAATGCACAAAATAACAAATAGCTCTGTGAAGATGAGTTTTAATATGCTACAGAAAAAAGTGCCATTTGATTGGCCTTTAAATGTTCAAGAGTCAGATGTCTAGAAGGGTAACTATATATTGCATATCCCACATCAACAATTCACCAGTATATTTATACACATAAACACTAGTCCAGACTCCAGCTAAAATGCATTGCTTGTATTATTAATCTGAATTTTTTTGCATGAGAATAAAGCACAATGAGCCTACTTAATTTGGCAAAAACAAATCGTCAATATGAACCCAGGTAAATTCATAATCTTACTTGGATAATTATTAAGGTAATTTTAAGAAGTTAAGTAGTAAGTAATTAAGTTAATTACATTTTTTATTTCAAAATGTTAAAATATCAAGATGTAGTTTAAAAAAAAAGGAGAAACACAAGGTACTTCTGGAAACTGCAGGTTAAGTCATTATATTTACATCAAATACTTTCAAGCTGTTAGTTTCTAACCAAGTACGTAAATCACAAACATTAAATTCCCTAGCACACTGGGAGTTAAAATAAATAAATAAAGTAGTTACTTTGAAATAGAGTGCTAGCATGGCTGAATTTCCATTTATAGCAAAACACATATACAATTGTAAACTTCTGCTAATTACTGTATCCCTTAATTATATAATCACAGAGTATTGAATGGCTTAGATAACTATAGGTACTGGTATTTGATTCCATAAGTATTTGTGAGGGGGGGTTATTCTATAGTACAAATTTCAAATAACAATTATCCCTGTAGTTTAGATTTTTTGTTGAAGCTTCCTAGTATTATCCAATATGTAAACTCCATTTATGTCATGTTGATTTATAATAATATGTAAGTATAAATAACTAACAGAAAGTTACAGTGTTTTTTTTTGGCAAACTACATTATGTTACACTAGTGAAATTTTAAATTTTATCCAAGTAAGATCAGTACATCAAAGACAAGGGAAATTCAAACCAAACTTAAATGTATTTGTAGTAAATGTCTACTTTTATATTTATTCCATAGAAGGCATTGTGATTTTATAAGTCATCTCTGACAACTGAGAGGTACATTGTTTTTTCTCAGGCTTTCCTTAAACTTCTATGGTTTTCAAAAATATAATTTCAGAAACCTGTAGGCGATCTTCAAGATATTGTTTATCTTAGATTTGCACTTATGTTGTTGATAATTGATACAACAACCTAAACATTTTATGTGGATTAAGAAACAATCTACTAAAATACAACAGTCATTGTTTGAGATTACCAACAATTATATTGATAGAGAGATGGCATTTGAATTATAATACAATTGTTTCAAAATTCCTAACATGCAAATTCTTTAGTTGTCTTATTACCAATGTCTTTCATAGTTATGCTATTACAGATATTTTTATTTCTGTTTTGAAGATTATAGTGCTAACATCACTTATTTTATTTTATGTTTATTTTGCCTTCAGGGTTATCGCTGGAGGAACTCCGTGCCTACACTACGAATCCACCGCTCCTGACAGCCATTTTTCCCATTTTGTTGCCCTTGTTGTTGTGATTGTTGTAGTTGTTATTGTTTATCATAGCTGTTGTTAATATTTTTATAATTTTTATTTATTTATTTATTCCCCTTTTTTTGCCCTTGTTGTTTTGTTGTTGTAGTTATCATTGTTGTTGTTATTGATGTCATTGTTGTTGGATAGGACAGACAGAAATGGAGAGAGGAGGGGAAGACAGAGAGGGAGAAAGAGAGACACCTACAGACCTGCTTCACTGCCTATGAAGTAACTCCCCTGCAGGTGGGGAGCCAGGGGCTCAAACCCGGATCGGGCCACCTGCGCTTAACCTGCTGCACTACCACCTGACTCCCCATAGCTGTTCTTATTGGATATGACAGAGAGGAATCGAGAGAGGAAGGGAAGACACAGGCGGGGAGAAAAAGAGAGACACCTGCAGACCTGCTTCACTACTGGTGAAGCGACCCCCTGCAGGTGGGGAGCAGGTAAGTTCAAACTGGGATCCTTATTCAGGGACTTGTGCTTTGAGCCATATGCGCTTAACCTACTGCACTACCCACCAGCCCTCCCCCCATCACTTGTATCTATTATCATAGTCATTTAGTGTGGGTTTCAACTACTTCTGTTTTGTTTCAACAATTGTTTTCTTAAATGTTTAACCTCATAATTATTTGTTCTTTATACAAATTATGACTCAGAAGAGAAGTCTGAAGTGTCAGCACAGAAACAGTAACAACAGTTTTATTCTAACAATTTGCTAATGCTAGTTGTAGAGTGCTAGGAACTATGAATACTAGAACTAGGTTACTCTAGAGGGAAGTTATTCTAGCTCTAAGCTATTTCTGAAGGGAAGTGAAGATTAGAGAAATGTCTTTTATAGTTGCTAGTAAACACTAGGTCCCAGCAACAAAATGAAAGAGACAGCTAATATCAAGAAGTTTAGAATATGCTAGATCAAAAGTAAAAACACACTGAAGTTGATTCAGTGACACAAGATTACACAGTTTCAAGCAATTGATTAGATTTGTTTGTGAACACCAAAATTGATATAGTTCAACATGTTTTTGACAATATCTCATAAATATCTGTTTTATTATATCTTAATAGCCATAAAACATAAATGCAATTTAATGATAAATGGGTCACTATATTATAGGTAAATTATGAACTATCCTGACTTCCATGCTGATAAAATGATTTTAAAATATTTTCCTACAGTATCTGCAGATACTGTCATATCATTCACCTAAAATTTTAAGTAATTTAAAATTATATTTGGTAAAAGAACATGTCTACACATTTAGAAACCTACTGGCACAAACTGACATCTGAAAGCAATGGTGTTCTCAGAAGAAGTATGGCTTTTAAAAAATATTCTATTTTTCTTGAAAGACAGAGAAAGATACAAACTAAGGAAAGCCTTGATCACCTCTATTACAAATTGTGCTGATATGAATATAGGTATACACTAATCTTTCTTGATAGGTGTGTTTGGTTCCTTAAGATATATCTCCAGGAGAGGAATTGTGGGGTCATATTGTAGGTTCATTCCTAACCTTGTGAGGTTGGACACAGGGCTTGGACCAGTTTACATTCCCACCAGCAATGCAGGAGGGTTCCTTTGTTCCCACAACCTCTCCAGCATTTGTTGCTGCTATCTTTTCTGGTGCATGACATTCTCACAGGGGTGAAGTGGTATATCAACGTTGTCTTTATTTACATTTCTCTGACAGTCAGTGACTCAGCATTTTTTTCATATATCTAGTAGACTTTTGAATCTCTTCTTCGGCGAATATTCTGTTCATATCCTCTCTCAGTGTTTGAATGGGGTCATTTTGTTGTTGTTGTTGCTGAGTTTGGTCACTTCTTTGTATATTTTGGTTATTAGCTTTGTGACTGATGTAGGGATTTTTTTGGGGGGGATTCCAGGGTTATCACTAGGGCTTGGTGCCTATTCTATGAATCCACTGCTCTGAAGGAGGCTGATCCCCATTTTTTTTGTTAACTTTATTGTTATTTTTGTTATTATTGGATAGAACAGAGAAATGGAGAGAGAAGGAGAAGACAGAGAGGGGGAGAGAAAGATAGACATATGTAGACCTGCTTCATCGCCTGTGAAGCGACTCCCCTGCAGGTGGGGATCCTCATCTGATCCTTGAACTTCGCACCACATTCATTTGACCCACCTGGCACCACGGGAAAAGTCCTTTTAAGCAGAGAAGGATTAATTGCAGATTCTCATGAAAATTCACAAATCAAATACCACTTAAAATTGGTGGCACTAACAGCGCCTTGTTTTAATTTCACTTAAAAAATAAGTTTTTTTTTATTTGTAAAACAGATGATCCATGATAATAAGTCCAGTCTCTCTAGTATAAGAAATTAAAGTGAGATATTTTAAAATAGTAAATAAGACAAATCATTTGGTAGCTGGAAACATAAGTGGAGAAAGAAAAAAGAAATATGTGTACACATGGTTCCCGGAAGATGGTGGACTGAGAAGCTGCTAGTGGCTGAGCTCTGACCACATCTCCTGGAAACAGTAGGATTTTCTGCCTTTAGTAGGCCAGCCAATAAGGGGTCCTAGTGGTGACACCAAGGAGGTGACTATAACTTAATTTGGGTTAAGAATTACAGCAGGAAAAAAGGGGGAAAAATTTTTCTTTCTTCCTTTTAATTTCAAAGCATACCTCCTTCCCCACACCCCACCCCCATAACCAGTCCCTGGGGACAAGCTCCTAGCAGGATCCCCTGCTAGGAGCTCCTTTCCTTTACCAATTTCCTGTCCCACCAGGGAGTATCATTAATTCTAAGTCTATACCCTTCTGAAACCTCTGGCCTTTTTTCTTTCTAAGTAGCCAACCCCCCCATCACCTCACCCCGCATAGCTAATTAAATAATTAAAAATAAATACATAAAAAACCCTTTCCTTTCATTGCCATTTTATGACTGTTCTTTTTCTTATCTTTTTCTTTTTTCTCTCTCTCTCTTTCTTTATTTTTTTTTCTTTTTCTCATTATTGTCATCCTTTCTTCCTTAATCCTACAGCTTCCAAAGTCACAGCCCCCAGCCCCCACACCAACAAACAGTGTGTTTTTTTGAATTCACTGAAACACATTTGGGAATTTCCTTTCACTGCTCTTTAATTAATTCTTATCTTTTCCCTTTTCTCTCTCTTGCCTCTTTTTTTTTTAAATCTTGTCATACACTTCTTCCTTCTTCTTTGCCTTTCTGAATTTGTGAATTATTTTGGGGAAGAAATCTGACTCAGAGTGGACTCTCTATGTGTGTATCTCTGCTCTAGTTCCATTTCCCCTCTTGTTACCCCTAGAGTATACAGTGGATAGTAGACATGCATAACTGTCTATTCTTGCTATCCTTTCTTTCTTTTCACTTTCTTCTTCACTGGGATTTGGTTACTATTTATTCATGGACTGGAGAAATTGTTTGGCTAACTGGTAGTGATTAAACTGCTTCAATACTTGCTTCAGTTGCTACTGTAATTCCTGAGGTTGGTGAGTGCAATTGTCATAAAGGTATTTAGTACAGTGCTACTTGTACTCAACACACAACAACTGAGGAAAAACAGAGCATAAAAAAAAAAGAAACACATAAATCAAAAAAATGGGTAGATCAAAAACAAATAAAACTGCTACTCCAATGAATGAAGAAAGGAGCCCAGAAGAAACTATAAATCAGCCAGAAGTAACCATAGATAAGAAAAGTATGCAAGCAATACTAAAATTATTAATCACAGAAATGAAAACAACATTGGAGGAAAGTAATGGCAGTATTAGGGAAACAAAAGATGAGACCCCCAAGGAAAATACTGATTATCTTGAGGCAATTAGAGAACTGAAAGCTGAAATAGCTGTAATGAAGAAAGAAGCTGAGGCAAGGGAAAGCAGACTAACAGAAGCAGAAAACAGAATTAGTCAGACAGAGGATGAGTTAGAGAAAACCAACAAAGAGGTAAAAGAGCTCAAAAAGAGATTGAGAAACACTGAAAACAACAAAAGAGTCAAATGGGATGATCTCAAAAGAGTAACATTTGTATAATTGGCCTGCCAGAGGAAGAAAGAAAGGAAGGGGAAGCAAACATTCTAGAGGAAATAATAGACGAAAACTTCCCAGACCTGAATAACAAAAAGGACATCAAGATTCAAGAGGCCCAGAGAGTACCAAACAGAATCAACCCAGAAATGAAGACACCAAGACACATCATAGTCACAATGAGAAGAAGTAGGGATAAAGAAAGGATCCTAAAGGCTGCAAGAGAGAAACAAAAAGTCACATACAAGGAAAAACCCATAAGATTATCTGCAGACTTCTACACTCAAACTCTAAAAGCTAGAAGGGAATGGCAAGATATCTATGGAGCCCTGAATGAAAAAGGGTTTCAACCAAGGATAATATATCCTAGACTTTCATTCAAACTAGATGGAGGGATCAAAACTTTCTTAGACAACAACAGTTAAAGGAGGCAACCATCACCAAGCCGGACCTGAAAGAGGTTCTAAAAGACATCTTATAAACAAAATATCACTATAATACTGGCAATATATCAGAGCAAACAAAAAAAAATTTTTTGAACAATGGCACTACAATACATTAAATCCATAATATCAATAAGCGTCAATGGCTTAAACTCACCCATCAAAAGGCACAGGGTGGGGGGATGGATCACAAAACATAACCCAACCATATGCTGCTTGCAAGCATCCCATCTGTCACAACAAGATAAACACAGACTTAAAGTGAAAGGATGGAAAACTATCATACAGGCTAACGGACCACAAAAAAAGGCAGGAACAGCCATTCTCATCTCAGACACGATAGATTTTAAATTAAATAAAGTAATAAAAAATAGGCAAGGACATTACATAATGATTAGAGGATCAATAACCCAAGAAGACTTAACAATTATTAACATCTATGCAACCCATGAGGGACCACTTATATACATCAAGCACCTACTGAAAGAATTTAAAAAATACATCAATAGTAATACAATAATAGTGGGAGACTTCAATACCCCACTCTCACACTTAGACAGATCAACAAAGCAGAGAACCAATAAAGATACAAGAGAATTGAATGAAGAGATTGACAGACTAGACCTCTTGGACATTTTCAGACTCCTTCACCCCAAAACACTGGAATACACCTTCTTTTCAAATCCACATAACACATACTCAAGGATAGACCACATGTTAGGCCACAAAGACAGCATCAATAAATTCAAGAGCACTGAAATCATCCCAAGTATCTTTTCAGACCACAGTGGTGTAAAACTAACATTTAACAACAAACAGAAAATTATTAAAAGTCACAGAATTTGGAAACTAAACAACATACTCCTTAAGAACCACTGGGTCAGAGACTCACTCAAGCAGGAAATTCAAATGTTCCTGGAAACTAATGAACATGAAGACACAACCTATCAAAATGTTTGGGACACAGCTAAAGCAGTACTGAGAGGGAAACTTATAGCCATACAATCACATATTAAACACCAAGAAGAAGCTCAAATGAACGACCTTACTGCACACCTCAAGGACTTAGAGGAAGAGGAACAAAGGAACCCTAAAGCAACCAGAAGGACAGAAATCACTAAAGTTGGAGCAGAAATAAACAACATCGAAAATAAAAGAACCATACAAAAGATCAATGAAGCCAAATGTTGGTTCTTTGAAAGATTAAACAAAATTGACAAACCTCTAGCCAGACTCACCAAACAAAAAAGAGAGAAGACTCAAATTAATAGAATTGTAAACTATGCAGGAGATATCACAACTGACACCACAGAAATCCAGAGAATCCTGCGAAACTTCTATAAAGAACTATACCAAGCTAGAGAATCTGGAAGAAATGCAACAATTCCTAGAAGCATATACCCTTCCAAAATTGAACCAAGAACAACTAAAAAATCTAAATGCAGCAATCACAGACAAGGAAATTGAAACCATTATTAAGAACCTCCCCAACAAAAAAAGTCCTGGACCAGATGGCTTCACAAACAAATTCTACAAAACTTTCAGGAAACAGTTAGTACCCATACTTCTTAAGCTTTTCCATAAGATTGAAGAAACAGGAATACTCCTTTCCACCTTCTATGAAGCCAGCATCACCCAGATACCAAAAGCGGATAGGGACAGAACAAAAAAGGAAAACTACAGACAAATATCTCTGATGAACATAGATGCCAAAACATTAAACAAGATCTTGGCCAACCGAATACAGCAACATATCAAAAAGATTGATCAATGTCATTAACCACATCAATAAAAGCAAAGCCAAAAACCACATGATTATCTCAATAGATGCAGAGAAAGCCTTTGAAAAAATCCAACACCCATTCATGCTCAAAACTCTACAAAAAATGGGAATAGATGGGAAATTCCTCAGGAGAGTGGAGTCTATATATAGCAAACCTACAGCCAACATCATACTCAATGGACAAAAGCTGAAAGCATTCCCCCTCAGATTGAGGACTAGACAGGGCTGTCCACTGTCACCGTTACTCTTCAACATAGTATTGGAAGTTCTTGCCATAGCAATCAGGCAAGGGAAAGAAATCAAAGGAATACAGATTGGAAGGGAAGAAGTTGATATGATAGTATACATAGAAAGACCTAAGAATCCAGCAGAAAACTACTGGAAGTTATTAGGCAATCTTCTTCTAGCATTTGCCCTTCTTCCGTAGCCAGTTAAATGGCTTTGAAAGTGACTGGGATCCATGTGGATTCAGTCGGCTAGGAAGGATCCTCAATATAGCAAGGTATCAGGCTACAAAATCAATGTACAAAAATCAGTGGCATTTCTTTATGCAAACACTAAATCTGAAGAAAAAGACATCCAGAATAACTCCCATTTACTGTTTCAGCAAAATCAATCAAATACCTAGGAATAAAGTTGACCAAAGAAGTGAAAGACTTATATACTGAAAAATATGAGTCGCTACTCAAGGAAATGGAAACTGATACCAAGAAATGGAAAGATATCCCATGCTCATGGATTGGAAGAATAAATATCATCAAAATGAATATTCTCCCCAGAGCCATATACAAATTTAATGCAATACCCATCAAAGTTCCACCAAGCTTTTTTAAGAGAATAGAACAAACACTACAATCATTCATCTGGAACCTGAAAACACCTAGAATTGCCAACACCATCTTAAGGAAAAGAAACAGAAATGGAGGCATCACACTCCCAGACCTTAAACTATATTATAAAGCCATCATCATCAAAACAGCCTGGTACTGGAACAAAAATAGGCACACAGACCAGAGGAACAGAATTGAAAGCCCAGAAATAAATCCCCACACCTATGGACATCTAATCTTTGATAAGGGGGCCCAAAGGATTAAATGTAAAAAGGAGGCTCTCTTCAATAAATGGTGCTGGGAAAACTGGGTTGAAACATGCAGAAGAATGAAATTGAACCACTTTATCTCACCAGAAACAAAAATAAACTCCAAATGGATCAAAGACCTAGATGTCAGACTACAAACAATCAAATACTTAGAGGAAAACATTGGTAAAACACTTTCCCACCTACACTTCAAGGACATCTTTGATGAATCAAACCCAATTGCAAGGAAGACTAAAGCAGAAACAAACCAATGGGACTACATCAAATTGAAAAGCTTCTGCACATCCAAAGAAACTATGAAACAAACAAAGAGACCCCTCACAGAATGGGAGAAGATCTTCACATGCCAGACATCAGACAAGAAACTAATCACCAAAATATATAAAGAGCTCAGCAAACTTAGCACCAGAAAAGCAAATGACCCCATCCAAAAATGGGCAGAGGATATGAACAAAACATTCACCTCAGAGGAGATCCAAAAGGCTAACAAACATATGAAAAACTGCTCTAGGTCACTGATTGTCAGACAAATGCAAATTAAGACAACAATAATACACCACCTCACTCCTGTAAGAATGGCATACATCAAAAAGGACAGCAGCAACAAATGCTGGAGAGGATGTGGGGACAGAGGAACACTTTTACATTGCTGGTGGGAATGTAAATTGGTCCAGCCTCTGTGGAGAGCTGTCTGGAAAACTCTCAAAAGGCTAGACATGGACCTTCCATATGATCCAGGTATTCCTCTCCTGGGGTTATACCCCAAGGACTCCATAACACCCAACCAAAAGAGGCATGTACTCCTATGTTCATAGCAGCACAATTCATAATAGCTAAAACCTGGAAGCAACCCGGTGCCCAACAACAGATAAGTGGCTGAGAAAGCTGTGGTATATATACACAATGGAATACTATGCAGCTATCAAGAACAATGAACCCACCTTCTCTGACCCATCTTGGACAGAGCTAGAAGGAATTATGTTAAGTGAGCTAAGTCAGAAAGATAAAGATAAGTATGGGATGATCCCACTTATCAACAGAAGTTGAGTAAGAAGATCTGAAAGGGAAACTAAAAGCAGGACCTGATCAAATTGTAAGTAGGGCACCAAAGTAAAAGCCCTGTGGTGAGGGGTAGACATGCAGCTTCCTGGGCCAGTGGGGGGTGGGAGTGGGTGGGAGTGATAGGTCACAGTCTTTTGGCGGTGGGAATGGTGTTATGTACACTCCTAGCAAAATGTAGACATATAAATCACTAGTTAATTAATATGAGAGGGGGAAAATCAATTGTATGTCTCAAAGTTTTTCAAAACACAAACTGAATCTTTTTAATATATAGGCTGTGTATTTGATATGCGGACTCTCTCAAAAGCCTAGACCAAGTAGATTAGAAGCATCCAATAGCACAGCTATATACAAGATACTGGGTACTGTAATGCAAACCATAACAAAAGGACTTTTCAAAGTTAACCCAATTTCCAAATAATGTGATGATAACATTAACTATCGATTGTCTTTTTGAACCCTAAGACAGCAGGAACCTCACATCTCCACTATAGAGCCCCTACGTCCCCCAGTCCTGGAACCCTTTGATAGGGCCCACTTTCCTGTATGCCTCTCCCAATCCATACCAAATAATATTGCATCCACTGACCACAACCTAACCAATGCAATGATTGCCACCTCAACATGCTTCACCTCAGACTGTGTCCAGAGAATTCACGTGTGGAATGATAACCCTTCAGCTTCATTACTCAGGTGAGACCTTTCCTTTTATAGTACACTCTAATTTCATCTCAGGTGGTTCACTTTCTAACAAAGTCCCAAAACCTAGATATACACCAATTTCTGTGAGAGAGAGCTTATGTTCACACGTATCCATAAACTACTGCAAAATATATACCTGAAAGCAGAAGTACACTAGAGTTTGCAGTGAGTACCTCCCTAACATTTCCTCTCCACTATTCCAAGCTTTGGGTCCATGATTGCTCAGCAATTTGTTTGGCTTCATATGTTAACTCTCTTTTCAGTCACCAGGTTCCAGATGCCATCAGGATGCTGGCCAGGCTTTCCTGGATTGAAGACCCCACCAATATGTCCTGGAACTCAGCTTCTCCAGAGACACACCCTATTAGGAAAGAGAGAGGCAGACTGGGAGCATGGACCGACCAGTCAACGCCCATGTTCAGTGGGGAAGCAATTACAGAAGCCAAACCTTCTACCTTCTGCAATCCTCAATGACCCTGGTCCATGCTCCTAGAGGGATAGAGAATGGGAAAGCTATCGGGGGAAGGGGTGGGATATGGAGATTGGGTGGTGGGAATTGTGTGGAGTTGTATCCCTCCTATCCTATGGTTTTGTTAATTAATCCTTTCTTAAATAAAATAGAGGTGATGATATACAAAAAAAAAAAAAAAGAAATGTGTACAAAATATTCTCAAGCACTAAGAAATAAGTACCTATATAATATATGAAAATTAGTTAACTGATTGAGTTAACTGATTTAAAAACATAGGGGAAATTCTAGAAATGTGATGAATTGTTAAGAGGAATATCCTTTATTTGTTTGTTACCAGAGCACTTCTCAGCTCTGGTTTATAGTGCTATTGAGGTTGAAACTGAGACCATTGGTGTCCAGGGTATGAAAGGCATTGTTCATAACCATTATGCTGTCTCCCCAATTCCTTAACATCCCTTTGAATGCTTCATGTGAATTATCATTCAAATGTGGTCCAGTTAAAATATCAGTATGTAGAAAACTTCTGGGATTAATGAAAGTTTTAAAAGGAGCTATGGCATTAAGCGTTCTCTGTACATATTAAATATATGTTCATTTTTGTACTTAGGGTCCTAATGAGGGTCTTTATGCGGTTAGCATATTATGGTGGTTCAACAACACATAAAATATCATCTCCTGTTTCTAATCATAATAAAAGTATACTAAAGAACCATAGCTCACACACTATAAAAATAATTATTTCTAGCTATATTTTCAAAATAGCATGTGACATGGTAAAATGCCCAGAGCTAAAACTATAGTTTTATAATTTTGATTCTAATTAACACTATAAGAGCAAATTAAATAAAGCTGAAAACTTTTCTTAGAAAACAACACTTTATACGGAACAATTTATTACAGCTAATATCACTTGTAATGACTTAGAATTTGAAATTAGTCTTACTATTTTTCATAATGATAAATACATTTACATCCTAATGAAATGAGATCTGGACCCCTGCATAAAATGACCATTATTCCTTATTCTACTGGGTTCTTTGAGATCAAGACTTGCTACAAATCTAATTCTTAATTATGCTCAGTATGGAAGTTAATTGGGATAATTAATTTTCTTTATGAACTTGTGTATAACTTTATTATAATTCGTTGTTGTTGTTGTTGTTACCAGAGCACTGGTCAGCTCTGGCTTATATAGTGTGGGGGACTGAATCTGGGACCTTAGAAACTCAGATATGTAATTCTGTTTGCATAACCATTACTCTATCTCCTTTCCCTCCTTTGTGTAGAGTATATCTTTATAAACTCTGTTCTTTGATACTTGTCAAAATATTGGATCTTCCCCCAAATATTCTTTTAATATTCATGTCTATATTTGGGAATGTTTGTTTCCCTATTTTATTTTTTATTCTTATTGTCATCAGGTTTATTGTTTTTACCTGCACTACCAATCCACCATTCCCAGCAGCTTTGTTGTTGTCTATTTTTTTTTTCTTATTCAATAGAGCAGAGAAAAATTGAAAGGGGAAGAAGAGATAGGAAGAAAGACAGAGAGACACCCACAGCGCTGATTCACCACTTGTGAAACCCCCTCTGCAAGGCCCAAAGGCTTGACCTGGAGTCCTTGTGGTTGATGATGGATACACTCACCCAGCCCCTCACTTCAATTTTAGATATGATTTTATCAGGTCAAATATAAATTGAATCTTAGGTGCACCACAGATTGGAGTACTATGTATGTTTAATTTGCCATATAGACAAAAAATAAAGTACAAGAGAAAAAATGAGTATATCTTCTTCATAGTGCTACAAAAATTCATTTTAAAGATGCAAAACTGACAAGATCAGGAGAGAAAGCACTAAGCAGAACTTGGACTGGAGTGTATTGCACCAAAGTAAAATACTCTGGGGGTGGGGCTGGTCCTGGAACAGGATAGCAGAGGACCTAGTGGGGGTTGTACTGTGTGGGAAACTGAGAAATGTCATGCATGTACAAACTATTGTATTTACTGTCGACTGTAAAACATTAACCCTCCCCAATAAAAAAATAAAACGATGCAAAACTGAAATGCTATTAAAATATTTGTGATTGTGGTGGTAGAAATAGCATAATGGTTATGCAAACAGACTCTCATGCTTGAGGCTTTGTGGTCTCAGGTTCAATCCTCCAGACTACCCTACCATAAACCAGAACCGAGCAGTGCTCTGGTAAAGAAAAGAAAAAACAAGAAATAAAGTGAGGGAGAAGGAGAGGGAGAGGGAGAAGAAGAAGGGAAGGAAGGAAGGAAGGAAGGAAGGAAGGAAGGAAGGAAGGAAGGAAGGAAGGAAGGAAGGAAGGAAGGAAGGGAGGGAGGGAGGAAGGGAGGGAAGGAGGGGAAAAAAGAGGGGGGTCAGGCGGTAGCACAGTTGGTTAAGCCCAGTTGGCGCAAGCGCAGGCACCAGAAGGATTCTGGTTCCAGCCCCTGGCTCCCCCCGCCCCTGCAGGGGAGTCGCTTCACAGGCCGTGAAGCAGGTCTGCAAGTATCTATCTTCCTCTTTCACTCTGTCTTCCCTCCCTCTCTCGATTTCTCTCTGTTCTGTCTAACATCAACGATGGCGATAACAACAGCAATAATAATAACCACAACAATGATATGATTTGTAATGCAGGCACTGAGCCCCAGCAATAACCCTGGAGGAAGGAGAGAGAGAGAGAGAGAGAGAAATTGCTGTAATTGATATAAAAATGTTGTTTTTAGTAGTTTCTTCCGATAAAATATTTACAACTTTTTGCATACATCCTGAATTGACTAACTCAACATTTATTCTAATGTTTTTGTTTGCTTGTTTGTTTTCGTCTTTAGTTTCCACCAAACCCTAGCCACTGTTACTGGAAATCAATATACTGTCTATCACAATGACTCCTTTTTTTTTTTCTTAGCTTCTATATTTACCTGAGATCACACAATATTTATCTTTCCCCATCCATCATTCAGTCTCTTAGAAATTCCTTGAGGAGTGAAGCAGTGGCACACCTAGCAGTGTGCATGTGTTAGCATGTGCAAGAGCCTGGGTTCAAGCCCAGTGCTCACCTGCAGAGGGGAGGCTTCATGAATGGAGAAACAGTGCTACAGATGTCCTATTTTCTCTCTCCTCTCTGCCCTTTCCCTCTTATTTCCTCTCTCTATAAAAATACATAAAGAAGGAAAAAATAAAATGTAAAATTAAAACTTTCTAAAAATTCCTTGAAATATTATCAAAAGACCTTTTTCCCAGATAAATACGCTGCTTTTAGAATCACCACTCGGGGCCAGGTCGTGGCCTACCTGGTTAAGCGCACATACAGTGTGCAAGGGCCCAGGTTCAAGCCTATCTGCAGGGGGAAAGCTTCACAAGTGGTGAAGCAATGCTACAGATGTCTTTCTATCTCTCTCCCTTTCTGTCATCTCCTTCCCTCTCAATTTGTGACTATCTCTATCCAATACATATATAAAAACAATAAAAAATTTAAAAAGAAAACAAAAAAAGAATAACTGCTCAGCAATATTATATGTTCTCTAAAAACTAATTTCATACAAATCAATTGGAGAAATGCAAAAAAAAATACATCACCAAAAGCTTTACTTTAGACCTTAAATTTAGTAAATTCAAACATACTGTATTCTATCCATAATGCAATTTTTCTTTACTATTATTACGCCCAGTGACATGCTGTGAATACTTTCAATGCTAAAGTTACTGGGGAAAAATGTCTTGCATTTTTAACTGTTAGATAAAACCAGAAGAAATAAACTGCTTGAGATTAAAAAATAATCAAGCTCTAAATTTTCCATGTAAACAAACAAAATTATTCAATTTGAAAAAAAATCACTTATGACTCAAAATGCCTCTCTGTTAGTTGTGTTTCTAAGGTAGATGTTACCTAATTGAGCTTTGCTTTCTCCCAGGTAGTGATGAGTCAGGCACTTCTGAGACTGCTTCTCTGTCATAGCTGCGAGTACTATTTAGTTCACTGAAGCAGTAACTTATTTAATACTGTTCTGGTGACCTGCAACAGCTGAGGCAGTTCCCAATGGTAGTTAACTTTCAAATAGGCAGTACGTTAGTGATTATTTAATAAGTATGCCTCAGTACACTAGATATTGTCTTGATATACAAAAAGAGTTAATACTTCTTCCAAATTCTGTGAGGGTCAACAAGAATAAAGCAACTGTATTTTGCAAAGAAGGCATAATTAGAGCAGTACTATACTGTATACTTCTACCCTGATCACAGAAATAAAAATTAAAATAATTTGAAGTTAAAACTGATTACATGTGAACTAAGACATTGAAAATGTCAGCATTCAACCTGTGCTTTAGAAATAGATAATAGAAAATTATTTGTTAATTAAAAATTCAATCAAACTTCTATTGTATTTTAGGGATAATTCTATAGACTTCAAATTTCAAGTTTAGGAAACTTAAAATTGTGAAGTCCGAACAGTTTAATAGCTTGATATTTTTGCATATATGCTTTTTGGTTTTCATTAGTAATGTTTACTAATAGAAGCAAATTCAAAATCAAAAGGATTTTAATATAGTTCTGTATATCCATCTAACAGTGCATCTTCGTTAACCATAATTTATATACAACTTGGTATAATTTTACATAAAATGATTTTACGAAGAGTTTGTGTAATTCAAATGTAGCTAACTGGTGTTAGAGACTAATCTGTAAGCTCTAACGTGCTGGTTTTCTTTGGTAATTTGTGATTTAAGTTCTCTTTCATTTACAGAGAAAACAGCAATAGTTGTCTGAAGCCTTCTTATACCTGAACCTTCAGTGTGTTTGAAAATATAGTTTGATTTGTTTGAGTTTGGAAGTCAAGTGTTACACAATATTTCATGTTCTTCCATTTGCCCATCCTTTGAAATGCCTTTATCTGAATGTACTTATCCGACTATAACTCTTAAGATATGATAAGTACTGGGACTGGCAAAGTGACTCAAGCAGTAGAGCACATTCCTTATGTGCATAAAAAATGGTTTCAACTCACTAAACTTCACCTACAAATAAACCAGTAGAGCAGCCTAATAACAGAATTGCCCTGTTCTTTTCGATGAAAAAAGTGATGACTAGAAATACAGGACTATATGCATAAATGTATGAATAAAAGGTCTTCACAACATGGGAAATAAATACTGTTTGCATGCATGACAACTTCAGAAGTTGTTCAGGAGTACTTGGGTTATAGAATTTCTTTTTTCTTTTTTTTTCATTGTTATTATTGTTGTTGCTGCTATCGTTGTTGTTGGATGGGACAGAGAGGAATTGAGAAAGGAGGGGACAGGGGGGGGCAGTAGACATCTGCAGACTTGCTTCATCATTTGCGAATGATGGCACTCTGCAGGTGGAGAGCCCAGGACTCCAACTGGGATACTTGCACTGGTCTTTGCACTTGGTACTATGTGTGCTTAACCAGGTGTGCTACCGCCCAGACACAAAGAGTTTTTTTCTTTTTTGTCTTTAGGCAGTTTTTATTTTTTAATTTTTATTTATAAAAAGGAAACACTGAAAAAAACCATAGGATAAGAGGGTTACAACTCCACATAATTCCCACCACCAGAACTCCCTATCCCATCCCCTCCCCTGATAGCTTTGCTATTCTTTATCCCTCTGGGAGTATGGACCAAGGGACATTATGGGGTGCAGAAGGTCTCGCTTCTGTAATTGCTTCCCCGCTGAACATGGACATTAACAGGTCAATCCATACTCCCAGGCTGTCTCTCTCGTTCCCTAGTGAGGTGGAATTCTGTGGAAACAGGCTCCAGGACACATTGGTGGGGTCGTCTGCCCAGAGAAGTCCTGTTGGCATCATGGTAGCATCTGGAACCCAGTGGCTGAAAAAAGAGTTAACATATAAAGCCAAACAAGTTGTTGACTAACCATGAACCTAAAGGCTGGAATATTGCAGATGAAGATTTGGGATCTTTGTTTTATAGTTATTAAGCCTATTTTATGTATATTCCAAAAGGGCCATGACTATATTGTTTTTTCCCCCCCTGAGTCTGACATATGATATGCAGGTGGATCCAAGTTATTGTCTGAGGATATGATTTCATGGCTGGAAAAAGGACCAGAAAGCTGGATCCAGGAAGAGAGTAGCTCCCAAATATGGGTAAGGTATATAAATATTGTTGACTGTAGATCCCCATCGATTTGATCTGACCTGTGGCCCATATTCATCTTAGGCCAAAGAGTTTCTTTTCATAGTATCAGTCACAAAATTCTCAAAGGTGGTTTTCCTACACAGTACTAGTTCATTCCTCTAGAATAGTATTTCCAGTGGTTCAATAACAATATCAAAACTCAGGTAGTGGAGCAAGGTTATGTATTGCTGTGTGTACATGCATGTGTGTGTGAGAGAGAGAGAGATGAGAAACCAGCACAGAATACTACTCTATCACTCGTGTTCTATTTTACTATGTCTCATGATTTTCATACAGTGTTGGTATGCATTTACCAGCTTGCCAAGGAGCACACGTTTCTCTATACGAGTTGTCTCCCAAGTCCTTGAAATAGAATTTTACACCAGTGGTTTCATAGTTAAGGTAGACACGAACTTGGGTATATTCTGAAATTCAGTTGTAGTCAATATATACTCTCTATGACAAGAAGATGTGAAAATTTGCACTTGAGATGTGCTTCATGAACTAGTTCAAGTGATTTGTCAAATTCAAAATTGAGATATGGATCTTCCAAGGGCTCTACAATCTCAGTTTTGTAACTATACCTGACTTCAATCACTCTCTTCAGTCAAAAAATTGAGTGCTAGTGAAAGAAATGTTGGTCAGATATCTCAAAGGATTTAGAAAAAAAATCAATTTCCTCTCGTTAATTCAATTTTAGTAACAGCACTTTCTTTCTACATTTATTACATATTATAACAGCGTGTGACTGCATTCAAGTACTATTTTGAGTGAATAAAATATGATCAAACAAATTAACTGCTTGATCAAATTTCATGAAAAATAAGACAGTGAGTTGTTACTTTGTTTCTTTAGAATAGATATATTCTAAAGAAGATTATTTCATCAGAAAATTTCCTTATATATAAATATGTCTGTGTATGTATACAAGCACACATTAGCAATTTCAGAATACATCACTGAATTTTCTAAAAGTGATGGAGGTGTTCCTGTGTGTGTGTGTGTGTGTGTGTGATGCAATTCAACTCAAATATGAAACAGTATATACTACAGAGCTTATAATTCCAAGGGTGCTTTTTATAGTTTTAAAAGTTGCAGCATAGCTTTTGTATGTGAACTTTTTAAAATAAATGGGCTAGCTTATCAACCTTAACACAGAAGTTGAACAGTTTCCTGTTACTCAATCAGGTAATGAACCTACACAATAGGTAGTCCTCCCCTGGGCAGAGCTAGGTTTGCATCTTGCCCTTTTTCTTCCTTAAACTTTAAAATATATTGTATCAGCTACCATGCAGCAATATGAACTCCTAACACATCCATAAATGAAACCTTCAGCTCAGCCTCTTAACAGCAAATATTCAGTCATAACATTTTGTAAATTTTCCCTCTGAAATCACAGAGAAGAAACTCGATATACTCACCAATGACCCTTATCAAATAGCAACTTTATAGAATCTCTTTGCCTTCATAGTCTCCCTAGAGGTTACTAACTTAATGGGAAGGCAATGTACCATTGGCTATTATTCTTACTGGCAGTGAAATTTGAAGAAAGATACATCCATTAATTCTATGTTCTCATTGCAGAACATGAGATCCCAATAGAATTATCTTTACTTCTCTTTGAAAATTAATTGTAGTTTTGATACTTGTTTATAGCAGAAGCTTAGTCCCTTTATTTTCTAGACTAAATATGAATTTTAAACTGTCAGTAGGCATAATAATAATGCTTTGTAATTGTGAATGATAAATATGGTAAGCTTTTGGAACTTTTATGAGGAGCATTAATCACTAAGGCAATTGTGAGTTACAGAGAAATGATTATGCTGGACTAGATAGTGGTTTGGATGCTCAAAAATATCAGGATTAGGTCTCAGAAATCCTGCTGGTCTTTTTGTTCTCATGATATCAAAATAACTGCTACAATTTCTTTTTTCTTTTCTTTCTTTTTTTAATGCTGCAATTCCAATTGGTACCACCAACTCATTTTGTAATTTTATATTAACATTTTTCAATCAAACTATAAAGGCACATGCTAGGAATGAAAAAAATACAAAACAAACATTGCTCCTTAATTCCACCAATTATAGCATTTAGTTAAATTTTTCTTTAGTTTGGTTTCTTTATTTTAATGTATTGCTATCATACGCAATATATACTTACGAGTATTACATCATTAATTTTCAAGAGCAACTGTTTCTTTCATGCACTTAAGTATTTTTAGCATCATAGTATTCCGTAATTAGTATATTTTTTAAAATTCTCAAACTTACTTCTTAGTTATAACTGCCACCTTTACATAAAAATATTATTTGGTAAATTTCTATATATTTTTAATCATGTTACTGGGAGGTTAATGGTTTACAGGACAGTTGTTGACACATGGGTCAAATTTCACATCGCACCGTAAATAGGTGTCTGCAAAACATTTTTACCCCCAATTTAGACCCTTTTCCACCATCATGCACCAGGACCACAAAACCTCCACTTCCCTCAGCCCACTCCCTGCCATCCTTCTCCAGACTCCTTTGATTTGCTACAATAGACCAAACTAGTCCAAGTAAACTTTGTGTTTTTCTTTCTTTTTTAGTATTTTATTGTTATTGTTGTTGATGTCATTGTTGTTGGATAGGACAGAGAGAAATGGAGAAAAGTGGAGAAGACAGAGAGGGGGAGAGAAAGAGAGACACCTGCAGACAAAGAGAGACACCTGCAGACCTGCTTCACTGTCTGTGAAGCAACTCTCCTCCAGGTGGGGAGCCAGGGTCTCGAACCAGGATCCTTACACATGTCCTTGCACTTCGCACCACGTGCGCTTAACCCACTACACTACCACCCGACCCCTGTGTTTTCCTTTTTTGCTCTTGTTTCTTAAATTCTATCTACAATCCTTCTCTTTTTGGTTTATCTCACTTAACATGATTCCTCCAAGCTCCATGCTAGATGAAGGTGGCTTCATCATTCTTCAAAACTGAGTGGAACACTACATCTCACTACATGAAAAGTAAATTTCAAATGGATCAAGGATTTGGATATTAGTACAGAAACCATCAAATATTTAGAGGAAAATATTAGCAAAACTCTTTTCTGTCTACATTTTAAAGGCACCTTCAATGATTCAAGTGCATTCATAAGGAACACAAAAAAAATGAACCAATGAGATTATATCAAATATAAAATCCTCTGCACAGCAAAAGGAACCATTACCCAAGTAGATATATTTGTTTTCTTTTAATGTTAAGCATCAAGTAAATGTTTAGTAATCATAATATGTAAAGAGTTCATCAAACTCAAACTCAACAACAAACAAAAACACAATGAAAAATGTCCCTGGTCAAAAATAGGGAGAATATATGGACAGAATATTCACCAAAGAAGAAAGTAAAAAAAAAAAAAGACAAAATTCACTGACTTTCAGAGAAATGCAAATAAAGACAGCAATGAGATACCATTTCACTCCTGTAAAAAGTCATGCATAAAAGAGTAACAAGAGTTGGAGAGTTTGTGCAGGGAAAAGGAACCCTTCTGCACTGCTGGTGGGAATGTACATTGGTCCTGGCTTTGCGGGGAGCAGTCTGGGGAACTCTCAGAAGGCTAGAAATAGACCTACTCTATGACCATCAATTCTTCTCTTGGAGATATATCTTAATGAAACAAACATACCCATTCAAAGAGATCTATGTGCACCTATGTTCATAGCAGCTCAATCTGCAGTAGCCCAAACTTAGAAGCTACTGAGGCATTTAATAACAGATGAATGGCTAAAAATGTTGTAATATATAATATATGTAATGTATGTACCTTCTTTCAAAGAACCAACATTTGGCTTCATTGATCTTTTGTATGGTTCTTTTATTTTCGATGTTGTTTATTTCTGCTCTAACTTTAGTGATTTCTGTCCTTCTGGTTGCTTTAGGGTTCCTTTGTTCCTCTTCCTCTAAGTCCTTGAGGTGTGTAGTAAGGTCGTTCATTTGGGCTATTTCTTGGTGTTTAATATGTGATTGTATGGCTATAAGTTTCCCTCTCAGTACTGCTTTCGCTGTGTCCCAAATATTTTGATAGGTTGTGTCTTCATGTTCATTAGTTTCCAGGAACATTTGAATTTCCTGTTTGAGTGAGTCTCTGACCCAGTGGTTCTTAAGGAGCATGTTGTTTAGTTTCAAAATTCTATGTCTTTTAATAATATTCCGTTTGTTGTTAAAAGTTAGTTTTACTCCACTGTGGTCTGAGAACATACTTGGGATGATTTCAATGCTCTTGAATTTATTGATGCTGTCTTTGTGGCCTGACATATGGTCTATCCTTGAGTATGTGTTATGTGGATTTGAAAAGAAGGTGTATTCCAGTGTTTTGGGGTGGAGGAGTCTGAAAATGTCCAAGAGGTCTAGTCTGTCAATCTCTTCATTCAATTCTCTTGTATCTTTATTGGTTCTCTGCTTTGTTGATCTGTCTAAGTGTGAGAGTGGGGTATTGAAGTCTCCCACTATTATTGTATTACTATTGATGTATTTTTGAAATTCTTTCAGTAGATGCTTAATGTATTTAGATGGTCCCTCGTTGGGTGCATAGATGTTAATAATTGTTAAGTCTTCTTGGCTGATTGATCCTCTAATCATTATGTAATGTCCTTGCCTATCTTTTATTACTTTATTTAATTTAAAATCTATCGTGTCTGAGATGAGAATGGCTGTTCCTGCCCTTTTTTGTGGACCGTTAGCCTGTATGATAATTTTCCATCCTTTCACTTTAAGTCTGTGTTTATCTTGTTGTGACAGATGGGATTCTTGCAAGCAGCATATGGTTGGGTTATGTTTTCTGATCCATCCCCCACCTTGTGCCTTTTGATGGGTGAGTTTAAGCCATTGGCATTTATTGATATTATGGATTTAATGTATTGTAGTGCCATTGTTCTAAAAAACAATTTGTTTACTCTGATATATTGCAAGTATTATAGTGATGTTCTTGTTTATAAGAGGTCTTTTAGTGCCTCTTTCAGGGCCGGCTTGGTGATGGTTGCCTCCTTTAACTGTTGTTTGTCTAAGAAGGTTTTGATCCCTCCATCTAGCTTGAATGAAAGTCTAGCAGGATATATTATCCTTGGTTGAAACCCTTTTTCATTCAGGGCTCGATAGATATCTTGCCACTCCCTTCTGGCTTATAGAGTTTGAGTTGAGAAATCTGCAGACAGTCTTATGGGTTTTCCCCTGTATGTGACTTTTTGTTTCTCTCTTGCTTCCTTTAGGATCCTTTCTATATCCTTACTTCTTCTCATTGTGACTATGATGTGTCTTGGTGTCTTCAGCTCTGGGTTGATTCTATTTCGTACTCTCTGGGCCTCTTGAACCTTGATATCCTTTCTGTTATTCAGGTCTGGGAAGGTTTCTTGTATTATTTCCTCTAGAATGTTTGCTTCCCCTTCCTCTCTTTCTTCCTCTGGCAGGCCAATTATACGAATGTTACTTCTTTTGAGATCATCCCATATGTCTCTGTTGTTGTTTTCAGTGTCTCTCAATCTCTTTTTAAGCTCTTTCACCTCTTTCTTTGTTTTCTCTAACTCATCCTCTGTCTGACTAATTCTGTTTTCTGCTTCTGTTAGTCTGCTTTCCCTTGCCTCAGCTTCTTTCTTCATTACAGCTATTTCAGCTTTCAGTTCTCTAATTGTCTCAAGATAATCAGTATTTTCCTTGGGGGTCTCAACTGTTGTTTCCCTAATACTGCCATTACTTTCCTCCAATGTTGTTTTCATTTCTGTGATTAATAAGTTTATTATTGCTTGCATACTTTTCTTATCTATGGTTACTTCTGACTGATTTGTGGTTTCTTCTGGGCTCTTGTCTTCATTCATTGGGGTAGCAGTTTTATTTGTTTTTAATCTACCCATTTTTTTATTTATGTGTTTCTCTCTTTTTTTTATGCTCTGTTGTTCCTCAGTTGTTGTGTTTTGAGCACAAGTAACACTGTACTAAATACCTTTATGACAATTGCACTCACCAACCTCCGGAATTACAGTAGCAACTGAAGTAAGTATTGAAGGAATTTAATTGTTACCAGTTAGCCAAACAATTTCTCCAGTCCGTGAAAAAATAGTAACCAAATCCCAGTGAAGAAAGAGAAAAGAAAGAGAGGATAGCAAGAATAGACAGTTATGCAAATCTACTATCCAGTGTATATTCTAGGGGTAACAAGAGTGTAAAGGGAACTAGAGCAGAGATACACACATAGAGAGTCCACTCTGGGTCAGATTTCTTCCCCAAAGTAATTCACAAATTCAGAAAGGCAAAGAAGAAAGAAGTGTATGACAAGATTTAAAAAAAAAGAGATAGAGAGAGATAAGAGAGAGAAAAGGGAGAAGATAAGAAGAAGAGTTATAATTAAAGAGCAATGCGAGGAACTTCCCAAATGTGTATCAGTGAATTTAAAAAAAAAAAAAAAAAACACCCTGTTTGGTGGTATGGGGTATCCTGCTAGTAGCTGGTCCCAGGCACTGCTTATGGGGGGGGGGGGGGCGGCGGGAAGGATGTATGCTTGAAAATTAAAAGGAAGAAAAAAGAATTTTTTTTCCCCTACTCTAATTCTTAACTCAAATTAAGTTATAGACACCTCCTTGGTGTCACCGCTGTGGCCCCTTATTGGCTGGCCTGCTAAAGACAGAAAATCCTATTGTTTACATGAGATGTGTCCATAGCTCAAAGGCTAGCCACTTCTCAGTCCGCCATCTTCCAGGAAACCCCCCCTCCAGACTTTTTTAAAGGATTTCTCAAAAATGAAAACTAGCTCCAAGTCCTTTGATTCAATGAGAGCTATACTCAATAAGTCTTTGGATCCGCCCTCAGGGTCGCGGTGGACCCTGGAGACTCCAAAGAGGAAGCCCCCGAGCTAAAGTGCTCTCTCCGGGTCCTCTGCCCGCCGCGCTCTGCAACCAGCGGAGGAGCGGCCTTCCTGGGCTGGCGGAGGACAATGCCCAGCGCACTCGCCTTGCCCGGCGCCGCCTGGGAATTCTGGAGCCCCGCTAGTCCGTGTCACCTTTACTCTAATTCTTAACCCAAATTAAATTGTAATCACTTCTTTGGTGTCACCTCTTACTGACTGGCCTGCTAAAGGCAGAAAATCCTACCATTGCCGATGATGCGATCAGAGCACTCGCTATTAGCGACTTCTCAGTCCGCCATCTTCCTAACTCTCCCCATGTATGTACCTTCTATTCCATACATACAGAAAATGGAAAAGTAAAGAAGAATAAGAATTCTCTTTAGGGGCCATATGGTGGCACACCTGGTTAAGCACACAAATTACATTGCACAAGAACCCAAGTTCAAGCCCTGGTACCCACCTGCAGGGGGAAAACTTCATGAGTGGTGAAGCAGGGCAACCGGTTTTTCTGTCTCTACCCCTCACTGGCTCCCTCCTCTCTCAGTTTTTCTATATCAAATAAATAAATAAAATGATTAAAAATTTCTCTTTAGACAACTTTCTTTTAATTTCCACCAAAATACATTTCCCTGTATTTCTTTACATACTGAATTTGTAATGCATTTATCACTATTTAAATTGAGTCTCTTTCGCAAAATGCAGTTTTTTTTTTTAATTTATTTTTTTTTATTTAAATTTTTAATTTAAGAAAGGATTAGTGAACAAAAGCATAAGGTAGGAGGGGTACAACTCCACACAATTCCCACCACCCAATCCCCATAACCCACCCTCTCCCATGATAGCCTTCCCATTCTCTAGCCCTCTGGGAGCATGGACCCAGGGTCGTTGAGGGTTGCAGAAGGTAGAGGGTCTGGCTTCTGTAATTGCTTCCCCGCTGAACATGGGCGTTGACTGGTCGGTCCATACTCCCAGTCTGCCTCTCTCTTTCCCTAGTAAGGTGTGTCTCTGGGGAAGCTGAGCTCCAGGACACATTGGTGGGGTCTTCAATCCAGGGAAGCCTAGCCAGCATCCTGGTGGCATCTGGAACCTGGTGATTGAAAAGAGAGTTAACATACAAAGCCAAACAATTTGTTGAGCAATCATGGATCCCAAGATTGGAATAGTGGAGAGGAAGTGTTAGGGAGGTACTCACTGCAAACTCTAGTGTAATCCTGCTTTAAGGTATATATTTTGCAGTAGTTTATGGATACGTGTGCACATACGCTCTCTCTCAAAGAAACTGGTGTATGTCTAGGTTATGGGACTTTGTTAGAAAGTGAACTACCTGAGATGAAATTAGAGTGTACTATAAAAGGAAAGGTCTCACCCGAGTAATGAAGCTGAAGGGTTGTCATTCCACACGTGAAGTCTCTGGATACACACTGAGGTGAAGCATGTTGAGATGGCAATCGTTGCTTTGGTTAGGTTGTGATCGGCGGATGCAATATTATTTGGTATGGATTGGGAGAAGCATACGGGAAAGTGAGCCCTATCCAAGGGTGCCAGGACTGGGGGAAGTAGGGGCTCTATAGTGAAGATGTGAGGTTCCTGCTGTCTTAGGGTTCCAAAAGACAATCAATAGTTAATATTATCATCACATTATTTGTTAATTGGGTTAACTTTGAAAAGTCCCTTTGTTATGGTTTGCTGTACAGTACCCAGTATCTTGTATATAGCTGTGCTATTGGAAGCTTCTAATCTACTTGGTCTAGGCTTTTGAGAGAGTCCGCATATCAAATACGTAGCCTATCTATTAAAAAGATTCAGTTTGTCTTTTGAGAACCTTTGAGACATACAATTGATTTCCCCCTCTCATATTAATTAACTACTGATTTATATGTCTACATTTTGCTAGGAGTGTACATAAACACCATTCCCATCACCAAAGGACCGTGACCCATCCATCCCGCCCACTCCCACCCCCCACTGGCCCAGGAAGCTACATGTCTACCCCTCACCACTGGGTTTTTACTTTGGTGCCCTACTTACAATTTGATCAGGTCCTGCTTTTAGTTTCCCTTTCAGATCTTCTAAGTCAGCTTCTGTTGATGAGTGCGATCATCCCATACTCATCTTTAACTTTCTGACTTAGTCCACTTAACATAATTCCTTCTAGCTCTGTCCAAGCTGGGTCAGAGAAGGTGAGTTCATTGTTCTTGATAGCTGCATAGTATTCCATTGTGTATATATACCACAGCTTTCTCAGCCATTCATTTGTTGTTGGGCACCTGGGTTGCTTCCAGGTTTTAGCTATTATGAATTGTGCTGCTATGAACATAGGAGTACACACCTCTTTTTGGTTGGGTGTTATGGAGTCCTTGGGGTATAACCCCAGGAGAGGAATTATTGGGTCATATGGAAGGTCCATGTCTAGCCTTCTGAGAGTTTTCCAGACTGCTCTCCACAGAGGCTGTACCAATTTACATTCCCACCAGCAATGTAAAAGAGTTCCTCTGTCCCCACATCCTCTCCAGCATTTGTTGCTGCTGTCCTTTTTGATGTATGCCATTCTTACAGGAGTGAGGTGGTATCTTAGTGTTGTCTTAATTTGCATTTCTCTGACAATCAGTGACCTAGAGCAGTTTTTCATATGTTTGTTAGCCTTTTGGATCTCCTCTGTGGTGAATGTTTTGTTCATTTCCTCTGCCCATTTTTGGATGGGGTCATTTGCTTTTTTGCGGCTGAGTTTGCTGAGCTCTTTATATATTTTGGTGATTAGTTTCTTGTCTGATGTCTGGCATGTGAAGATCTTCTCCCATTCTGTGAGGGGTCTCTCTGTTTGTTTAATAGTTTCTTTGGATGTGCAGAAGCTTTTCAATTTGATGTAGTCCCATTGGTTTGTTTCTGCTTTGGTCTTCCTTGCAATTGGGTTTGATTCATCAAAGATATCCTTGAGGTGTAGATGGGAAAGTGTTTTACCAATGTTTTCCTCTAAGTATTTGATTGTTTCTGGTCTGACATCTAGGTCTTTGATCCATTTGGAATTGATTTTTGTTTCTGGTGAGATAAAGTGGTTCAATTTCATTCTTCTGCATGTTTCAACCCAGTTTTCCCAGCACCATTTATTGAAGAGAGCCTCCTTCTTCCATTTAATCCTTTGGGCCCCCTTATCAAAGATTAGATGCCCATAGGTGTTGGGATTTACTTCTGGACTTTCAATTCTGTTCCACTGGTCTGTGTGCCTATTTTTGTTCCAGTACCATGCTGTTTTGATGATGATGGCTTTATAATATAGTTTAAGGTCTGGGAGTGTGATGCCTCCATTTCTGTTTCTTTTCCTTAGGATGGTTTTGGCAATTCTAGGTGTTTTCAGGTTCCAGATAAATGATTGTAGTGTTTGTTCTATTCTCTTAAAGAAGCTTGGTGGAACTTTGATGGGTATTGCATTAAATTTGTATATGGCTCTGGGGAGAATGTTCATTTTGATGATATTTATTCTTCCAATCCATGAGCATGGGATATCTTTCCATTTCTTGGTATCAGTTTCTATCTCCTTGAGTAGCGACTCATAGTTTTCAGCATACAAGTCTTTCACTTCTTTGGTCAACTTTATTCCTAGGTATTTGATTGATTTTGCTGAAACAGTGAATGGGAGTGATTTCTGGATGTCTTCTTCTTCAGATTTAGTGTTTGCATAAAGAAATGCCACTGATTTTTGTACATTGATTTTGTAGCCTGATACCTTGCTATATTGCCTAACAACTTCCAGTAATTTTCTACTGGATTCTTTAGGTCTTTCTATGTATACTATCATATCATCTGCAAATAGTGAGAGCTTGACTTCTTCCCTTCCAATCTGTATCCCTTTGATTTCTTTCTCTTGCCTGATTGCTATGGCAAGAACTTCCAATACTATGTTGAAGAGTAACGGTGACAGTGGGCAGCCCTGTCTAGTCCCTGATCTGAGGGGGAATGCTTTCAGCTTCTCTCCATTGAGTATGATGTTGGCTGTAGGTTTGCTATATATAGACTCCACTATCTTGAGGAATTTCCCATCTATTCCCATTTTTTGTAGAGTTTTGAGCATGAATGGGTGTTGGATTTTGTCAAAGGCTTTCTCTGCATCTATTGAGATAATCATGTGGTTTTTGGCTTTGCTTTTATTGATGTGATGAATGACATTGATTGATTTACGGATGTTGAACCAGCCTTGCATTCCTGGGATGAATCCCACTTGGTCATGATGAACAATCTTTTTGATGTGTTGCTGTATCCGGTTGGCCAAGATCTTGTTTAATATTTTGGCATCTATGTTCATCAGAGATATTGGTCTGTAGTTTTCCTTTTTTGTTCTGTCCCTATCAGCTTTTGGTATCAGGGTGATGTTGGCTTCATAAAAGGTGGAAGGGAGTATTCCTGTTTCTTCAGTCTTATGGAATAGCTTAAGAAGTATGGGTATTAACTGTTTCCTGAAAGTTTTGTAGAATTCGTTTGTGAAGCCATCTGGTCCAGGACTTTTGTTGTTGGGGAGATTCTTAATAACGGTTTCAATTTCTTTGTCTGTGATTGGTGCATTTAGATTTTGTAGTTCTTCTTGGTTCAGTTTTGGAAGTGCATAGGTTTCTAGGAATTGTTCCATTTCTTCCAGATTCTCTAGCTTGGTGGCATATAGTTCTTTATAGAAGTTTCGCAGAATTCTCTGGATTTCTGTGGTGTCAGTTGTGATATCTCCTGTATCGTTTACAATTCTATTAATTTGAGTCTTCTCTCTTTTTTGTTTGGTGAGTCTGGCTAGGGGTTTGTCAATTTTGTTTAATCTTTCAAAGAACCAACAGTTATGCAAATCTACTATCCAGTGTATATTCTAAGGGTAACAAGAGTGTAAAGGGAACTAGAGCAGAGATACACACATAGAGAGTCCACTCTGGGTCAGATTTCTTCCCCAAAGTAATTCACAAATTCAGAAAGGCAAAGAAGAAAGAAGTGTATGACAAGATTAAAAAAAATAAAGAGAGAGATAGAGAGAGATAAGAGAGAGAAAAGGGAGAAGATAAGAAGAAGAGTTGTAATTAAAGAGCAGTGCGAGGAACTTCCCAAATGTGTATCAGTGAATTAAAAAAAAAAAAAAAAAAAAGAAAAAAATAACCCTGTTTGGTGGTATGGGGTATCCTGCTAGTAGCTGGTCCCAGGCACTGCTTATGGGGGGGGGGGAAGGATTTATGCTTGAAAATTAAAAGGAAGAAAAAAGAATTTTTTCCCCTACTCTAATTCTTAACCCAAATTAAGTTATAGAAACATCCTTGGTATGACCGTTATGGCTCCTTATTGGCTGGCCTGCTGAAGGCAGAAAATCCTATTGTTTACACGAGATGTGTCTGGAGCTCAAAGGCTGGCCGCTTCTCCGGGCGCCATCTTCCGGGAAACCCCGCCCTCCAGACTTTTTTAAAGGATTTCTCAAAAATGAAAACTAGCTCCAAGTCCTTTGATCCAATGAGAGCTATACTCAAGAAGTCTTTGGATCCACCCTCAGGGTCGCGGTGGACCCTGGCGACTGCCAAGAGGCAGCCCACGAGATAAAGTGCTCTCTCCGGGTCCTCTGCCCGCCGCGCTCTGCAACAGGCGGAGGAGCCGCCTTCCCGGGCGGGCGGAGGACAATGCCCGGCGCACTCGCCTTGCCCGGCGCCCTGGGAATTCTGGAACCCCGCTAGTCCGTGTCACCTTTGCTCTAATTGTTAACCCAAATTAAACTGTAATCACTTTTTTGGTGCCCCCCCCTTATTGACTGGCCTGCTAAAGGCAGAAAATCCTACCGTTGCCGACGATGCTATCAGAGCACTCGCTGTCAGCGATTTCTCAGGCCGCCGCCATCTTGAAATGGGCAAAATGCAGTTTTATTAATATAGAAGAAAAGTAGACCAGACATTTATTTCAAAGGTATGATTCTTTAATTGAATAGACTAGGTCATAAAACTTGAATATCTTTCTCTATGAACTACTTTGGTAATATGAATCATAACTGAAATTTGTCAGGTATTTTCTAAAGACTAGTAGGTAATGTTTGGGTCATCTAAATTATACCATTTACTCTAACAATTATGGGCATTATGTATGTAACAAATGTAAAGCTTGATATCTCCCACTCTTGTACTATAGAATTAATGTTGTCTTGTTTATCAAAATGTTCTTTAAATTGATAATTCCTACAATAAAAAACTCATAAAAGCCCTCTGCTGAAACCTACAATAGTCATAGGCACCTAGGAGCATACCTAAAATAGACTTCAAAACTTCATTCCACCTTAAGATCCCTATTTGCATCTGCTCTATTCCTACATTTTGGTTTTTTAATTTATTATTATTATTTATTTTCCCATTTGTTGCCCCTGTTGTTTTTCATTGTTGTTGTAGTTATCATTATTGTTATTGATGTCCTCGTTCTTAGCACAGAGGGAAATAGAGAAAGGAGGGGAAGACAGAGACGGGGAGAGAGAGAGACACCTGCAGACCTGCTTCACCACCTATGAAGTGACCCCCCTGTAGGTAGGGAGCCGGGAGCTTGAACCAGGATCCTTATGCTGGTCCTTGCACTTCATGCCACATGCTCTTAACCTGCTGTGCTACCACCTGACTCCCTGTTCCTACATTTTGGTTCTTGTCGATAAATCACTGTCTCATTTTTATATCTTACTGACTTTCAGCCACCAAGTACAATTTACTAAGCAATAACTGAATATGATCTATGTTAGTGTAATTAAGCCATGTATGAAAAACTATCCAATGCCAACATAATATATATATTGTTTTATATATATATATATATATAACAAATGTGAAGCAGATCTTCTAAGGACATAATATAGATAATAATTAACTAGATACTTAAACTCATGCAATTTCAAGAAAATTCTCATTTGAGTATGTTTATAATTTTCATGTTTTTTCTATATCTATTTTCATGAATGGGGTTCAAAAACATTCTGGCCAAGTCTTCCACAATGATTAGGCTGCAAATATGAATAGACTGAAGCCAACTGCTTTAGACGTACAATATCCCGCATGTCATGAACATGAATTGTGTACTTTTATTTTAATATACATCATATTCTGTATAATCATAAGTATTATTTAAATTTGCAAAATGTGACTGAAAGTTAATGTACTGATAGATTTAAAAATGCTAACTTAAATTTATTGCTTTAGTCTTTGAAGTTTTAGTCACAACAAAAATCCCATTACTCTTTACAGATAATTATATTTTTTATAACTCATGACAAAGACATGTTACTTAAACTACATCTTGATAGAAGCCAGACTATACAACTAAATGTTAATCCTCAATGAAAGAATAGAACTCTCACAAGCTATATAAAAAAGGTAATATTGTAAAGGGCAAAATTTGTTTCTAAGTTGTGTAATCTGAAACTGAAAAATGAAAAATAAATATGTGTTTGATCATGGTGTGTAAGTCAGTCTTAACTATTTGAATATTGCTAAATTTCAGCTATGGATCTAAAGGTTGAGCCACAAATATTACAATATTATCAAATATAGCTGAGCAGAAAGGATTTATAGCAAAAAATATGGATTATTTACTATATTGGGCATTCATATTCAAAGTTATACTTATGTATGCTGTACTTTCTCAGAATTTATAGTTTTTCTAAGAGAGTGATTTATAAACTGGTACAAACACACTTCAGGGGAGACTTTTTTCTCTCAAACATTGAATATTATAATAAAATATTACAGTAATTTTGAAAGCATTTTGAAAATAAATCACATGAAAACATTATTAAATAGAAAAAGATGCATACTTATGCATTAGTCTAGGCCCTTTACCTTATTTTTGTAGAATCTTCTAAACAGGTTTCATATTGTTTCAGTACATAATGAATTCTGCAAGTTATATTCCTTCTGACAGATATTTTCAAAAGTTCAATATATTTTTAAAATGTCTAGACTTTCTGACATAATCCTCTACATCTTGCTTCCTGAAGAACAACTTATTTGTTATGTCATGTTTAAAATTCAGTTATCTTCTATATGCTTTTGATTCATAGTAATCAAGTGTGAAAATGTGACTACTATTCTCTCATTGATAGGGTACATTAAATACTTATAGAAATGTTTAACTAGTTTTATACAATTTACTAAGCAATAATTGAATATTATCTATGTTAGTGTAATTAAGCCATGTAAGAAAAACTATCCAATGCCAACATAAAATTTATATATATAACAAGTATGAAGCAAATCTCCGAAGGACAAAATATAGATAATAATTAACTAGATACTTAAACTCATGCAATTTCAAGAAAATTGTCATTTGAGTATGTTTATAATTTTCATGTTTTTTTAATTTAAATTGTTATCTGAATTCCAAGCCTAGAACAGATTCTAGAAGGCACTTTTCAACATTTGATTATCACAATCTCAAATGATAAATTTCATGACTGCTGGAGTCATCGCTAAGAAAGATTCAGAAATGACTGTAAATGCCACAAGAGTGAGGAAGGCGTGAAGCCTACAAAGCAGTATAAGCCCAAGTTTGAAAAAAATTAGCATTTCCAAGGGTAATACATTATATAAGCAAATGTCACATTTTAATATGAAAACAGTTACAAATATTAAGACTAGACTGAAATATGTGGGATACTTCATACCAATTTTTTTACATTGTCTTGATACAGATATACTATTTATTTACTTTTGACAAATACATACACATACACATATATATATAGTCTACATTGAAATCATATTTTATCTTTATATTGTAAATAGAGAGTTACTGTAATATTAGAGATGTGATTTTATGGAGGCCAGGCGAAGGAGCACCTGGCTAAGCAAGCATAATATTATGTGCTTAAGGACCCAGGTTCTTTGCTGCCCACCTACAGCAGGGGCGCTTCACAAGTGATGAAGCAGGTCTGTGGGTCTCTGTTTCTGTCTCTCTCTCCACCCCTTTCTCCTCTCAATTTCTCTCTGTATTATCAAATAAAAAATCTGTGAACAAAGGAAAAAAATGTGATTTTATTTTCACCAGGCATCATATAGGAAATTACATTTAACCTGTTTGAAATTTAGTTAACAAAAATTATTTTCATTTAAAAACTCTATTGTACATTACTTAATTTCAAACTCAATTGAGAACACATATGAGTGCTTGCATGAAATGATTGTCAAGTATGTTAACACAAACTATTAACTCACAGTAATTAAAAACCAACAAGGATACTTCAGTTGCTCCAATTTTTATATACTGTATAAATTAGAACCATGTACATGCAACCATTTATGTGAATTCTACTGTGTGCAAATCTTAACTGACACCAAAATTCAATATATCTGCAATATCTAAGCATTTTAAAATCAATTTTTAATATTTATCTATTTTCTTTTTGTTGCCCTTGTTTTTATTGTTGTTGTAGTCATTATTGTTGTTGTTACTGATGTTGTTGTTGTTGGATAGGACAGAGAGAAATGGAGAGAGGAGGGGAAGACAAGAGAGGGGGAGAGAAAGACACCTGCAGACCTGCATTACCTCCTATGACGGGACTCCCCTACAGGTGGGGAACCAGGGCTCAACCGGGATCGTCACTCTGGCCCTTGCGCTTTGCGCCACGTGCACTTAACCCACTGCGCTACCGCCTGACTCCCAAATCAAATCTTTTTTATCATTCACCTAATCTAGAACAGTATAAATCAGATAAGCTTTTGTGACTTACAGTTAGATTTCTAGGCAGGACCATAGTAACTAGAAGTCTTTTTCCTTTTTCTTTGCCACCAGTGGGGTTCAGCGCCACAACCCCTTGTGCCCATTTTTTTTATTATTATACAAAACAAAGTAGTGTGAACAGTGTATACTAATGTCAACTCAATTTCTTTGAGTTACCTTACTGAATGAATCAAGTGTCCAGAGAGTATTAGTGAAGCTAGTAAGGAAGTAAAGGACAACTGTAGAATGGTTTTACTCATATGCAGAATAGAGAGAATTGAACATATGAATGTGAAAAAAATGTCAATCTATATCTAAGACTGTGGGATAACTCTATTGGTCGTCTACAGAGGTGAAGATGGGGACACAGACCTTTGGTGACAGGAGTGGTGACAAGAAAAAAGACTATGCTATAAACTATTACTCAGTAAAGCTCTAATGTTTAAAAAAAAATACTATAGATACAATCTTAGAAAGAGTAGAAAGAATATATGTTTAAAACTTAATTTTAGATAATAAAATATTTTAAAAGCTAAAAATAGACTCGTTAGGATCTTTGTCACATTACATAATAGATGAAATTGCATGTCTAATAAACAAGGATACCACAAGAAGTACATATTACGTTTTATAAAGTAGTTTTGTCTACAGTCTCAATATAACTACCTAGCGAAATCTATAAAACTGCATTACTGGCTAAGGATACCAAACTTCAGTCTAGAGGACATGAACCAAATATAGATTTGTATCATTAACTAGTTCTATGCTTTTAGGCAAGAAACTAAAATACTCTGCTAATGTTTAACTATCAACTGTAAATATGACTGGGGATGTATTATGTTAAGAAAACAAAATCCTTTGTCTGGTGTTTGACCCAACATTTCCTCTAGTGTGGATATACCAGAAAGAAGTAAAGACACCAAGGGGGTCAGGTGGTAGCGCAGCGGGTTAAGTGCAGGTGGCGCAAAGCACATGGACCCACGCAAGAACCGGAGTAAGGATCCTGGTTCGAGCCCCCGGCTTCCCACTTCAGAATAGCTTCACATGAGGTGAACCAGGTCTGCAGGTGTCTCTCATTCTTTCCCCCTCTCTGTCTTCCCCCCCCTCTCATTTCTTTCTGTCCTATCCAACAACGACGACATCAACAACAATAAGTACTACAACAAAACAACAAGGGCAACAAAAGGGAAAATAAATAATAGAATCAGGGATACACCCTGTCTCTCTGTTTCTCTCCTTTTCTATCACCCACTCCCCTCTCAATTTCTCTGTCTCTATCCAATAATAAAAAGTAAATTAGAAAAAAATGAGAAACTAAAATTGATGCTGTCATCTCTTTTACCTCATTTTGGATGAATTTCAAAAGAAACATCAAGAGGAAAAAGACAAATACCAGATGATCTTACTAATAGGTGGATCTTAAGAAACAAAAGGACAGAAAAATAAAACAGAAACTAAAAACTTGAACTAGGTGTGGTGTGTCACACCAAAGAAAATATATCTGAGGCTAAGGTAGGGGAGGGGGAAAATTGTAGGATGTCAAGAAGGTGTTAGAGTTCTGGTGCATGATGGAGAGGAAAGAATCCAGTTGGGGGTAAGCGTGTTTTGCAGACATCTGGTGTGTCAACTTTATTTCTCCTCTACCATGACAGCAAAGACAGGAACAATGTATATAATGCAATAATGCAATGTATATAATGTAATAGGGGAAAAAAAGGGCAGATGTTGGGAAACACCACAAGTAGAAAGAATATTCCTCTATACGGAATATCCCCTCCAATGTGAAGAAGATGACAGTATGGAATAAATGGTAAAAAGAAAAATATGTGAATGAAAGGAAATACTTGAGTTTCCAGGTATTTTTAACAAGTATCTAACCTAGTGAATTTACTCATTTTACAAATGCTTCCAGAGAGAATTTGAGTTAACCTCCACAAGGAAAAAACTATCAGGCACTTTAAGTTTATTAAACTTAGTGTGTACTGAAGCAAATGAAAGAGATTTTTGTGCTACAATATCCAACATACATTTAGTGCAAAATCTTGGGCAAAACAATACACTGCAAAATGTTCCTTGTCTCATAAAAGGGCATTTTAATTTTTCAAGAGAACAGCTGTGTTTATTTCTTGTATATATAAGAACTCAGTAATTTTTTTACATCAGTTCTTTTGTAAGAGATATTTGAACAAGACAGTTGCAAAAACATTCAAGATAGTAACTATCTTAGGATTTTCTTACACACAAAAAATAATTTCTCTTTCAGATATAGTGAATTTCTCCTGATCCCATTCTGAGAGTCAAATAATTCATGATAGAGAAGATAGTTGGTGGTCAACTTAAGATTGATTTTTCCAGATTTTATTTATGTGAAGAAAAGATTGACAGGAAACAAACAAAAAAAAGAATTGAGTATGTCTTGGAAAAAATACTCAAGACAACAGAATGTTACTCCACTTGGAATCTCTCTATGTTGCTTAGGTTTTCTTGTCATGCGTGTTTGTGTGCTAACTCAGTTCTTTGTGTTTTCACTGTCGTTTCAGTATGTTATTTTCCACTCTTCTGGATGTGTGTATTCATAATTGTTGTGTTTTCATGATAGTCATCTAACATTAAAATGCTTCATTTCATATTTATATTTTTTGTTCATTTTTTGGTTAATTATAGAATTGATATAGCTGGATTATTTTATTCACTTGCCTGATATTTTTTTGCAAAGATTTTATTTTGGGCAAATTTCATTTTTAATTAAATAAATAATACATTTTGAAGTTATATATGTTTCAGTTGGGCATCACTGAAAGTCAATATGTGCATTTATATTAAATTCTGCACTGAAGGTGTATGTCTTTTTTAAAACAATACATTTATTTCTTTATTTAATTATTTTTATTTATTTATTTATTTATTTATTTTGCCTCCAGGGTTATCACTGGGGCTCCGTGCCTGCACTATGAATCTACTGCTCTTGGAGGTCATTTTTCCCATTTTGTTGCCCTTGTTGAGCTTCTTGTAGTTGTTATTGTTGTCACAGCTGTTATTTTTGGATAGGACAGAGAGAAATAGAGAGATGGGGAGACAGAGAGGTGGAGAGAGAGGCAGACACCTGTAGACTTGCTTCTCCACTGGCGAAGCGACCCCCTGCGGGTGTGGAGCTGGGGGTTCAAACCGGGATCCTTAGGCTGGTGTTGCGCTTTGCTCCATGTGCGCTTAACTGGCTGTGCTACTGCCCAGTTCTTGGTCTATTTCTTTTGAAGTCACTTTATTTCAGACCTTTCAATACAGTGTATGGCTAAATTTTATGCTTTATGATTTTTTTAGGTGTTTTAATTTTCATCATTGAAAGTCTGTTGTTATTATTTTTTAAGCTTGATAGACTTATGCAACAAATCTTTTCATTTTCTTCTGCTAATGTCATGGAGTGAGTTTTGCTAAATTACTACCAAAGAGTGTCATCTGTCTATGCAATAGCTTTTCTTTCTTTCTTTTTTTTTTTTCAGTTGCCACCAGGGTTAGGATTGGGGCTCTGTGTCCGTACCATTAATCTGCCATGCTCAGTGTCCACTCCCCCTTTTTTATTTGACAGGACAAAGAGAAATTGAGAGAAGAGGGAGAGAATGGGATGGAGGAAGACAAAGAGCCACCCACAGTACTTGCTTCACAGCTTGTGAAGTTTCCCTTTGCAGGTAGGGGCCAGGAGCTGGAACCATGTCTGTGTGCATGGTAACCTGTGTGCTTCACCAGGTGAGCCCCCACCTAGACCTGTAGATTTCAATTTTATTATGGATTTTGTTGGTTTGAATATTGGATAGGGGATATTATGTGTTCCAAATTATATAACTATTCAAGACTATACAAAAAGTGTCATTTTGATAGTCATTATCCTAGTTCTATTTTGCTTATTTAGTTCATGTTGTTACTGAAGAAGCGTTTTACAAAACATCACCATTGCTACCTGAGAGGTATAATTTCACACTTTCCTAAAATGTGTATGTACACCTTGCCTCATGCCAAAGTGCACTACCAAAGTCAATGTTTTCCTTTTGGAATTTTTCTCCCTCCCAACATATTTATTTAGAAGACTACTGCATCAAGATATATATGATTTCATTTTACTTTTTACCAGGGTTCTGCTCAGCTCTGATTTATGGTGGTGTGGGGAGTTGAACCTGGAACTTTAGAGCCTCAACATTGAGAGTCTCTTTGTATAACATTATGCTTCCCCCCCCAAAGATAATTTAAAATTGATGTAGGGTAACCACTTGATATAAGCATAGAACACAAAATTTCAGTGAGTATTGAGATGTAAATCTTTATCAAGCACAAGGAAATCAAAAGCTTAGTGCAGGAAAGAGAACAAAAGCTGTCATTTACAATTTTAACTATGCTGCATGTAATTTATAACATTTACTTCTGAAAACAACATTTTGATATACAACACAATTTTTTAGAGTTTTACTTTGTACTACCAGAACTTTCAACGGTTTATGGTACTTAGAAGGTTTCATTTATTTAAAGATTAGTAATACAATTGTTTTACAATAGAAGCTGAATTAAGTTATAAATGGCACAATAGGGAGAAATAAAACTAGGAGAAAATGTGCCAAGAAATTACATTCTTAAGGATCATTAGGTACCTTATTATTAGTGTTAGTAGAAAATTGATGAAAACTTCAATAAAATTTGAAATAGTCCAAGACTTTCTATGGGGTGATTTAGAATCCCACATTTATACTTATCATACCTGATTTCTATAAATATGAATTCTACTAGGGTTAAATTATTTTAAAACTAGAATTGTTAGATTTGGCCTGACTAGTACCCAGAGATTTAAAATAACATCTTTTTTATATATTTTGGTAAATTGACTAGTTGTTAAAAGTGAGTTATATTTTTAATTTTTTTTCACTACTGACAGGGTGTCACTAAAAAAAACACCACAGCAACAAAGCTGCCTCCAATACCATGAGCCTTGAATTGGGTTTGGCAAAGAAGGGACCTTCACAGGTACACTGTCTCACTGGACCTAACTCAGTCTTTTATGAAGCGACTGCTCTGTTGTTTAACAGGAAAATAAACTCACTTTATAGTGATTACATTGGCAAATTCGAGTATCATTTTTTTCATTTTTTAAACATTTTTATTATTTATTTTCCCTTTTGTTGCCTTTGTTGTTTTATTGTTGTTGTAGTTATTGTTATTGTTGTTTTTATTGATGTCGTCGTTGTTGGATAGGACAAAGAGAAATGGAGAGGGGAGGGGAAGACAGAGAGGGGAAGAGAAAGATAGACACCTGCAGACCTGCTTCACAGCCTGTGAAGCGACTCCCCTTCAGGTGGGGAGCTGGGGGCTCAAACCCGGATCCTTACTCTGGTCCTTGCGCTTCACGCCATGTGTACTTATCCTGCTGCTCTACCACCCAACCCCCTCAACTATCATTAAAAATGTTTATTTATTTACTTTTTTTTCCCCAGGGTACTGTTCAGCTTTGGTTTATGGTGGTATGGGGGAGTGAATCTGGGACCTCAGAGTCTCAGGAATTAGGGTCTATTTACATAACCATTGTGCTGTCTCTCCCACCTGCTATTTTTATAAATGCAAAAAGTTAAACTCACTTCAGCCAAGGCACAATTTCATCCTTCAAATTTCTATAAATCATATACTTATGTGTGTATATATTTCCATACTATATACATAGAGATGTTAAAATTCAGTAAAACATATCTACTCATACAATATTTTTTTTAGGTAACTGCTTAAATGTGTGTGTGTGTGTGTGTGTGTGTGTGTGTGTGTGTGTGTGTGTGTGTGTGTGTGTGTTTGGTGGAAACCAGGGCTTCACTGCTCCAATCCACCTTTTTCAGATAGAAAGAGAGACCAAGACAAAGATAGATGGGAATAGAAGGAAGGCAACACAGCATAAAAGCCTCCTCCAGTGTGGTGGGGCCTGGACTTAAACCTGGGTCATAAACATGACAATGCAGACACACTGTGCTTGTGAGCTATCTTGCCAGCACTAAATACTGTGTTTTATGAGTTCAGTCTCACGCCTCTTCAAATGTATGTTGCCACAATTTACCAACCATAAGATACTAATATATACTCTTACATTTTATATATGTGTTTTGGATACAGACAGAAATTGAGAGTGAAGGTAGGGTAGAGTGGGGGGGAGCAGAGAGAGAGAGTCCTTCATTACTGTTTTCACCTTTTGAAAAACTATATCCTGCTGGTGGAGACTATGGGGTTCAACCTAGGTGCTTGATGTGTGTACTAGGACCCTAAAATACCAGTATTAACCTCAAAAGTTGATAGGACTAACTCCATCATTCCAAACCATTCTCTCTTCTTCAGCCAAAATAAGAAGATTTGCTTTTGTTTTCCTATTTTTCCTTGCTTTAGCTATATATATGAAATAATATATATATTATATAATATATATATGAAATAATCCAGTCTTTACCTCTCTCCATCTGACTTATTTTGCTTAGAACGACCCCCTTTCAGTTCCATTCATATTGTTAGAAATGTCAAAGGTTGTTTTTTTTTATAACATAGTTGCTTTGTATTGTTTATACATAATATATCTTTATTTACTCATCTGTCAAATGAAAAAAATATATAAAATATCAGAGTGATAGCTAAAAGGCAGGCAGAAGCCTTTGTAAGCTTAAAATAAAATGCTTTCTAGGTTTAGGTGGGATATCTTAAAGCATTATCACATATTCAATAAGTTGTATTGTTTCCTTCTAAGAAATTGAATAGCCATCCTTAATGTTGTTGTTCTGAATATCTAATAAAAATTATCAAAGGAAGAAGAAAATGAGTACTGAACCCTTCCAAATATCACTGAAATTTAATGTCAAATGAGAAAGTAACTTTTACCTGGTTCCTGTTCATTAACCATTTTGTCTCAACTTAGGTCATGACATCTTCCAGATACCAAGTTACAGATGCTACCATGATTCCATCCCGATTTCTCTGGGCAGATGACCTCACTAATGTGTCCTGGATCCTCTCACCTCCAGAGCTCTGGTCCACTAGGGAAACATAGAAAGGATGGCGGTATGGATTGACTTGTCAATGCCATATTCAGTGGAGAAGCAATTACAGAAGCCAGAACTCCCACCTTCTGCACCCCAAAAACAACCTTGATCCGTATTCCCAGTGGGGAGAAGTGGTAGAATGAAGATGAAAGGACTCTGAACTCCAGTTCCATCACTCCAGAGAGAGAGCAGGAAAAAGGAGAGGGACATATGGAGGTGGTCATGTTTCCATGAGAGGCTTGGAGGGGAAGAGAGGATTGAATCAGGAGAAATGGGGGGGGCAACTACACATAATGTGGACAAATAGTTGAAGAGATGATGATTGGCCCATGTCTACAACCTTAGGGGAACTGTGGTGGACTGCAGTGAGGAGACAGAAGATTCATAACTCTGGTGGTGTGTTGTATGCTTTACATTGGTTTGTTCTAGCCCTCCCCCGCCAAGAAAATTGGATCAGCCCAGTTAGTTTCGCGGGCCTGCTTGGCCCTGCCCCTAGGAACCCCGCCAGAGTTCCAGGGTTCCTGAGTTCGAGAGTAAGAGAGAGTGCTTGCGCTGCCACAAAGAGACAGCAGAGTTCTGTTTGGTGATTAGTTTGGTTTAGTTTATAAATCGTTGTTCCTGAATAAAGAAATACAGCTTCCCTGCCCAGCCGTTGTCTCCGCATCTCTGTTACCCGCCCATGAAGCTAGCCAGGCCAGCAAGAGCCTCTGAATTTTAACAACAAATGGTGCCCACGTGGACCTGATCTGCGCATCTCTCAGATAAGTAAAGACAATTTGGCTTCCTATGCACTATGGCCTTCTCTTCTGCTTGTGAAGAGATCTCCAAAGGCCTCTGCTCTTTCTTCACGAGACTGTTTTGCTGTTTCTGGAACATTTATGTCTGGACCACTCTGTGGTTTCCACTCGCTCGGGCGAACTCAGAACAGCCAGTGGGAAGAGCCAGCGGGAGGGAGGCGAGGCGCGGAGCTGCTGTTTCCACCTGGTTAAACAGCCAGCCAGCCGGCTGAGCCCAGACAACCCCGTTCACCGTGCCCACAGCCCCGCAGCCCGGCAGCCTGCAGGAAGCTGATGCCAACACGCAGGAGCCCGATGCCAACACGCTGGAGCCTGATACCACCACACAGGAGCCTGATGCCACCACGCAGGAGCCCGATGCCACCACGCAGGAGCCCGATGCCACCACGCAGGAGCCCAATGCCAGCACGCAGGCCAGCCCACAGGAGCCGGCTCTCCACCGCGTGGAGCAGGGCACTGGACGCGTGATCCCTCCACGCTGCTCGGCCACTGCGAGCAGGGCAGCAGACATGGCAGGGCCATGGGGCAGGGCCGCGGTGGCCTATCATGGCCGCCACCCCTGGGCACCTAGGCCCACGCCTTCTACAAAGCTGGCCCGCCTGCCCTCTTGCTATAAATTCTGGAACGATCCCAGACCTCCCGGACCCCCGGGTTCCTTGCCGAAACTGGACATCCTGGCAGAGATCCTCAGCTCCGGTCTGAAGGCAGACAAGCTGGAGTACGCAGAGATTTGTACAGAGATCGCAACCTGCAATTCCTAGAAGTGAAATTGCGCGGGAAGCCACCTCCAGATGGCGAACCCCCCCCCAACAACTAAGACAGTACATATCTAAATTCGTGTTTAAAGTGACATGTCTTTGTAACAAAGGTTTCTCTCCTTGTGTATTAATGACCATGTTTATGTGTATGTTTAAAGTTTGGTAAACAGTAACTTTAAGGCTAAATTCTTACTAGACAAAGTTAAATGAAAAAGGTTTTCAACGTAATTCTCATAAAGATAAAATTAACTTACATTTAAAGTCTGAGGTAAAAATTAGTTAACAATAAATATATTTTAACTAAGTTGGTCTAAACAAAAGGTTAAATAGACTTGTTGATATGTAAAACTTTCCATTACCTTCTCTATTAGAAATGGTAGATCGCACAATGGCTATGATAATTATTCTCATGCCTGAGGTTTCCTTTCCTGACTCCATCTTGAATGGGTGTAACAAAAGGTTAAAAAGACGTTGTTGATATATAAAAGTCTCAAATTCCTTCTCTATTAGAAATATGCTAATAAAAAGTTTTGTTTCATAGTAAGTAAATTGCAGCCAGCTGCCTTTGGGACTCTAGGCCGTTCCCTGCCCCCATGCAAATGCCCGTCAAGGCAAGTATGCCCCCCAGAGGCAAGAAATGTTTTTTTTAAGCTGATAAAGTTTTGCTCACAGAGGCAGAAATGGCCCCCTCAGGCCTTCCTTTGGCAGCACACTGGTTCTTGTTACTTGCTTACATGTTTCTCCATGTTTGTGCCAGTTTCTTTTTAAAAAATGCCTGTATGATAGAGGTTTCTGTTCACCCCATACCCTTGATACTATAGTCATTTAGTTAAAAAGAAAAGGGGGAATTGTTGTATGCTTTACATTGGGTTCTAGTTCTCCCCCGCCAAGAGAATTGGATCAGTCCTGTTAGTTTCGCGGGCCTACTTGGCCCCGCCCCTAGGAACCCTGAGAGGGTTCCTGAGTTCGAGAGTAAGAGAGAGGGACAGAGTTCCAGGGTTCGACAGTTGGAGAGTTGAAGAGAGAGAGTTCCAGGGTTCCTGAGTTCCAGAGTGGCAGAGTTAGAGAGTGCTGGCACTGCTGCACCATGGGAAAGAGGCAGCACAGTTGTGTTTGGTGATTAGTTTGGTTTAGTTTATGAATCGTTGTTCCTGAATAAAGAAATACAGCTTCCCTGCCCAGCCGTATGTCTCTGGTCGTCTCTGTTACCCGCCCGTGAAGCTAGCCCAGCCAGCTAGAACCTCCAAATTTTAACAACAGTGGTGGGAATGGTATGGATCTAAACCTCTGTTGACATGTAATTTTGTAACATAAAATAAAATGAAATAATTAATAAATTAAAAAATAAATGTAATTTTACTAAGTATTTATCATTTATACCCAGCATCTCCTCAATTTACCTTTTATCTTCACTTTTCATAATTAAAACCATAAGCAGTAA